>NC_133648.1:202491892-202727243 GCF_009905375.1 Apium graveolens
ATGTGGTTGGTGCACCACACAGACCAAATGAAACTCGTCTGAAGGCGAAAGTACCAAATGGACAAGTGAAGTTAGTCTTCTCCTGATCTTCTGGAGCGATACAAATCTGATTGTAACCCGAATAGCCATCAAGAAGGCAGTAGTACTCATGACCAGCCAGTCTATCAAGCATCTGGTCAATGAAAGGCAAAAGAAAATGATCCTTCCTAGTGGCCTTGTTCAGCTTCCTGTAGTCCATGCAAACTCTCCACCCCGTGACTGTTCTTGTAGGAATAAGCTCATTCTTCTCATTTGTTACCACAGTAATTCCACCTTTTTTTGGCATATATTGAACCGGGCTTACCCATGAACTGTCAGAAATAGGATAGATGATCCCTGCATCTAGCCACTTAAGAATTTATTTCATCACTAATTCCTTCCTGATCGGATTAAGTCTTCTTTGTTGCTCGACCGTAGGCTTGCTACCTTCCTCTAGCAGAATTTTATGCATGTAATAAGAAGGGTTGATTCCCTTGATATCTGTTATCAGTCCAACCAATTGCCGATTTGAACTCTCTTAGAAGCCTCAGGAGCTTTTCCTCGTCCCTACCTGAAAGGTCAGATGCAATAATAACAAACAAGGTAGATGCATCACCTAAAAACGCATACCTCAAATGCTCAGGTAGAGGCTTAAGCTCAAGAGTGGGAGCTTCCCCAATAGATGGCTTGAGGGGTTTAGGAGCTTTGTTCAATTCCTACATTCCAAGAGATTTAAAAGGCATCTCAATCTTCCTCTTCCAAGAAGAAGCATTCAAATATTGTAATTGTTCTTCACCTTCATCATCTTCACTATCTGAATTTCCCAATAAGGCTTTTTCTAAGGCATCGGACCTTAGCAATTGAACAAGTTCTGAAGTAACCACGGAATTGACCAACTCCGCTTTTAAGAACTCCTCATTTTCTGTAGGAAATTTCATAGCATTGAACACATTAAAAGTTACATCCTGATCCAGCAGTCGCATTGTGAGCTCACCCTTCTGCACATCTATCAAGGTTCGGCCAGTCGCTAAGAAAGGTCTTCCCAAGATTATGGGAATTTCTTATCCTCCTTGAAATCAAGAATGACGAAATCAGCAGGGAAGATGAGTTTATCAACCTTGACCAAGACATCCTCCACAACACCTCGCGGATATGAAATAGAACGGTCGGCCAACTACAAGGTCATATGAGTCAGTTTTGGATCAGGTAAGTACAACTGCTTGAAGATTGACAAAGGCATCAGATTGATGCCAGCTCCCACGTCACATAAGCATTTGTCAAAAGACACTTTTCCAATAGTACACGGAATAGTGAAGCTTCCTGGATCTTTAAGCTTCGAAGGCAACTTCTGTTGTAGCACAACACTGCATTCCTTCGTGAGAGTGACAGTCTCTAAATCATCTAGCTTTACTTTTTGAGAGAGAATACCTTTCATAAACTTTGCGTAACTAGGAATCTGCTCAAGAGCCTCAGCGAAAGGTATGTTGATATGAAGTTTCTTGAACACCTCCAAAAACTTCCCAAATTGCTTATCCAGCTTTTTATTCTGCAGCCGCTTAGGAAAAGGCGGTGGAAGATAGATCTGTTTCTCCCATGTATTACCCTCAGGAGGAGTGTGCTCAACAGTAATCTTCCTTGATTCCACTTCTACTTCCTGCTGCTCTACTTCTTTCTCATCCTCAGCTTCTTCAGTCAACGCTTGAGTTTGTTCGGGATTCACAACCTTTCCAGACCTCAAGGTGATTTCCTTTACCTGCTCCTTAGCTTCCTTCCTTCCTGGCATTTCAGTGTCACTAGGTAGTATACCAGGCTGACAATTTAGCAAGGCATTGGCAATTTGCCCAATTTGATTTTCGAAGGTCTTGATAGAAACAACTTGACTCTTGCACATTACCTTCAAATCCTCTAATTCAGATTTTTCGTTAGCTTGTTACAGCTGAAGTTGCTGTCTCGGTGCATATTGTGGTTGCTGAAAACCAGGGAGTTGTACTGCTTAGCTGGATACTACTGATAAGGCTGTTGAACCACATTTTGAGCGTTGCTCCAACTGAAATTAGAATTATTGCGATTGTTGGGATGATAAGTGGCTGGCACAGGTTGCTGCGAACGCTGAAAGTTGCTCACGAACTGAGTTGGTTCACTAGAAATTACGCACTGATCAGTCTCATGGGCACCAGCACAAAGCTCACAGACACTAGCAATTTGATTAACCCCATGATTAGCCAAAGTGTCCACCTTCATCGTCAAAGCCTTAAGTTGGGAAGCTATAGCAGTTGCTGCATCCAACTCTAGAATTCCTGCTACTTTTCCCTGAGTTAGTCTCTGGGAAGGATTCTGGTACTTATTAGCAGCCATCAGTTCAATAAGTTCATAAGCTTCATCATAGCTTTTAGCCCACAAGGCTCCTCCTGATGCTGCATCGAGCATGGGTCTAGAAGTAGTACCCAATCCATTGTGGAAACAGTTAATTATCATCCAATCAGGAATGCCATGGTGTGGGCACTTCCTTAGCATCTCCTTATATCGATCGAAAGTCTCACACAGAGATTCTCCAGTTTACTGAGCGAATTGAGTAAGAGCATTCCTGATTGCAGCAATCTTCGCCATAGGGAAGAATTTAGTGAGAAATTTTTGAGCAAGATCTTCCCATGTGGTGATAGACCCTATTGGTAGAGAATGTAACCAACACTTAGCTTTGTCCCTCAAAGAGAATGGAAAGAGTCGCAGCTTGATAGCATCTTCAGTCACATCATTGAACTTGAACGTGTCACGGATCTCGATGAAATCCCTGATGTGCATGTTGGGGTCTTCAGTAGGAGAACCCCCAAACTGAACTGAGTTATGTATCATCTGAATCGTGCTTGACTTGATCTCAAAAGTGTTAGCCCTGATGGCTGGCCTGATGATGCTTGGCTGAATGTCAGTAATCTTAGGCTGAGAATAGTCCATCAAAGCCTTAGGATTTTCTGCTTGATCACCCATCTCTACTAAAACTGGTTCCTCGACTTTCTCTTCTTCTTCTACCTTCTTTTCTTCTTCAAAAACTTCCTTTCGAACCACCAGCGACGGAATGGATTGCTTCAACCACTGGATATACCCGAATGGAAATGGGAGCATATCGTGATGGATTTTGGGGTAGGATTGCCAAAGACTAAGTCTAATCATGATGCGATTTGGGTAATAGTCGATCGAATGACAAAATCCGCGCATTTCTTGCCTATCAACGAAAGATTCTTATTAGAAAACTTAATAAAGATGTATTTGGATGAGATCGTGATGCGTTATGGAGTACCAGTGTCTATCGTGTCTGATAGAGATCCAAGATTTAACTCGAGATTTTGGTGACAATTTCATGATCATTTGGGAACGAAGTTGAAAATGAGCACCGCGTAACATCCGAAGACAAATGGACAAAGCGAAAGGACTATTCAAACGATCAAGGATATGCTGAGAACTTGTGCATTGGATTTCAAAGGAAATTGGGACGATCATTTGCCATTGATTGAGTTTTTTGTTAGTCGCTAAACACGCGCTAATAATACACGCAAGTATACGCGTTCGCAAGTAATATATAATCTTTTCTAGTTCGTTCCCACAAAGACTGGCTTGGTTAACTAATTAATTCATGCACTTAAGCAATAATGTATGGTTATTATTCAATGCTAAGACGTTAACAAATTGAGGTTGTTTATAACTAAGAATTAAACTAACAATTATAACTAAGAGATTAAAGATGATTGAATTAATATATATGACAAACATGGGATTCTAACTTCATTAAATACTTCATTCAATAGACTTTTTGTTCTTAACCTTAGCATGTAATGGTGATGACACTAATCAGATAACACGAACCTGATAAAAGCCAACTTTCGTTGCATGAATATCATACTACCAGACATCCACAAAAGAGATAGAAGCAAAATAGATACCAATTATATTGAGACCCTATATGTCAATAGAATTTGACAACATAACGGTTTAAGCACAAGTTATCTATCTTGATTACATAGGGCAAGTAAGATGGTTAAAATTACCTACGAATCATTCATAACAATAACACATGAACCTATGCTAGCATGGCAAGTTCTAAATCCTTAAATTCATTATCGCTTCATTAAAGATTAACACGATATCTTATAAGTTCGCGACGCTCATAAGATGAATACGCACAACCAATACTTGGCTATCATACAATCACCACACACTAAGGCATCAAAACAAATTAACTAAAGAAATCCATAAATAAATCCGTTAGAACCCCACGATAACGATTAGCCCATAATCGGACTCATCATCAACATGGGTTCCAATAAAAGCATGGTATAACAAACATAGTCTTTATAAAAAATAAACAAAACCAAGTTAACACAAGAATTTAGGTTCAACAAAACAAGAAACGAGCATCCAAGGTTACAACTCAAAACAAAGATTCACAAGAATAAACTAGATCATCTTCGCCTTTGTTGAATTGTGCTCTAGGTCTCTTATCGTCTTCTCCTTGCGCTCTGATATGTCTTGAACTTGATTACATATGAAAAATGACCTAGAGTTGTTTTTATAGCAACCCCATGCAATCCAGAAGTCCTCTAATTGTAATTATAATAGAATCAGGATTCTCTGATTTTGCACCGGCGCGGCCGCGCGCTATCACAGCACGGGCACGCTGCCTTTCTAACATCCTGGCGCGGGCGCGCCGTACTTCTGCAAAAACTTCAGATTTTCTTCTTTTCCTTGCTGCTTCGAGCCAACTTTCCAAGAGCTTTTATTCCAACACCACCTTGACACCAAATTAGCACCAAAACAATATTAATTCACCCGATTACCTAGATAATGCCTGAAATTCAAAAACACTAGGAAATACGTCAAAACACTTAACAACTTGAGAACAAACGCATCAATTCAAAGCTTATTAGAGCATTATAAAGTGTCATAAATGTCACTCAACATTTTCCTACAACAACAGTTATCACGTGAGTATTGGCATGCCGCCCTTGTAGCGTTGTATGGAAGAAAATGCAGATCCCCTACCTATTGGGATGAAGTTGGTGAGTGCATGCTGCTAGGCCCAGAATTAATACAACAAATGAAAGAAAAAGTGGAATTGATTCGCAAAAGGCTGATAGCTGCTCAAGATCAACAGAGAAAGTATGGGGACCAGAGCCGAAATGATGTGCTATTCGAACCCGGAGACAAAGTGTTGTTAAAAATATCTCCGTGGAAAGGTTTAACCAGATTCGGGAAGAAAGGAAATTTGAGTCCTAGGTATATTGGACCTTTCGAAGTGCTAAGACAAGTTGGAAAAGTGGCATATGAGTTAGCGTTACCTCCGCAGATGCAACATCTTTATAACGTGTTTCACGTTTCTCTTCTAAAAAAATATAATGGTGAGGCCAGTCATGTGATCGAGTTGCAACCAATAGAAATTCAGCAAGATCTGTCTTACGTCGAACAACCTGTTCAAATTTTAGATCGAAAAGAGAAGACGCTCAGAAATAAAGTTGTACCTCTAGTTAGAGTATTGTGGAGAAATCCTAAGATAGAGGAATTGACGTGGGAATTAGAAAGTGAAATGCAAGAGAAGTATCCCCATTTATTTGTTTAGACTAGATTCTAAGGACAGAATCCTTTTAAGGGGGGTAGATTGTAGCGACTCGGAATTTCATGACGTGATTAAGTGAATAAAGCATAATTTTGTGTTGTATTTGTGAATTTATGTGAATAAAATAAAATGTTAAATGATTATGTGGATTAATTGTTATCGTTGTATAATACTAACTGGGAACGTAAAGTAACTCATTCCAGTTTGATGAGTCAGCTAAAAGGCTAAGCTGTGTTGTCAGGCCGTCAAGTTGAATGGAACCCGTCTTAAAAAGGGATTAAGGTGTTAAGCATTTGAATACTAAGTATGTGTTAAATAGAAATGTTTAAATGAATATTATATTCCAGTTTGACGTGTTAGCTAGTATAAAGAGTATGATTGTGAAGTGTAGTTGAAAACGCTCAGCATCGGGCCGTTAGTCAGGACACGACCCGTTACGTAAAAAGTGAATATTAATAAAAAGGGGGAATTTTTATGCTTGAGCATATTTTAAAATGAGTCGTGATATGTGAGTTTATGTTGTTTCCTGTTAATGTGCATGATTATGTGATCCGAAAATTTTTAATTGATTTTAAGGGATTTATTTGATTTAAATAAGGTTTATTGAACCTTTATACATTTTTAAAAAATTATTGAGTATGGCAAAGGCGTGAAAATTTGTTTTATTATCTTCTAAATAGTCCTAGAGACTTTCTAAAAATGATAGATGAGATTATTTCGTGATCGACGTGTTTTAAAATGATTTTATTGGGTTATATTTATATTTTGAGCATACCTTGTAAAATTCATATAAAATAGATCGTACGCTCAAAAATTATTTTAATATATGGCTAGAAATCTAATTTCAAGATCTATATTTTAAAATTATTATTCATATCATTTTCACCTTTTCTGAGAGAGCTATGTATTATCCAAATTTGTTTTTTTGGAGTTTTTTAATAAAACAAAATAAGTTTCTAGAATTAGTTATCAAAAGACTAATTTGCCCCTCCACTCACTTATAAATACACCCACTCTTCCTTCTTTCCTCCCCACTCTCTTCTTCCTCTTGGATCACTCTTATTTCTATTTTTATGTTGGTTGAAAGTTTGCTAGTAAAAATGGAGGGTTTGATTTTGATTCGAGTTTTGCAAAGGGTTTCGGTTTAAAAATCTAATTTTAGGTTCGGTTTTTCTTTTAAATGATTTGAATGGATGAGTTGTGGCTTGAACTTGAGTTTATGCTTAATTCTTGAACTTGCATGTTGATCATTGTTAGTTAATAGATAATTTTTGGACTCGCATGTTGATGATTGGATTTTGGTTCGATTTTATGTAAAAGAAAAAGAGTTTAAAGGGTTTTCTTGTTAAGAATTGAGTGAAGATAAGCTTTAAAGGCAAAAATTTACTTTGCATGTTAATTTAAGAGTTGCATGTTGTTTGTTTGATTAGGGCCGAATAAGTTTTGAATTTGTAAGAAAGAAATAGTCTTTAAACTACTTGATTGGTTGATGAGATTTGTGATTTGATAACTTGTTTCTTGTGACTTTTTTATATCTGAATTTTGTGGAATAAGTGGATGATATGGAAACATTCAATTAGTTTAAGTCCTAAAAAGGCTAGGATATAAATCTAGATTATGCATGATGACAATAAGTGGTTGCATGTTAATTTCTTGGCTTGGTGTTAGGACGAAAACACGCGCTAATATTCACGCAAGTATACGCGATCGCAAGTAATATAAAATTAATTCTAGTTCATTCCCATAGAGACTGGTTTAGGTTAATTTTAATCAATGCACTTATGCAACAATGGTATGGTTATTATTCAATGCTAAGACGAATAACAAATTGATTTTGTTTATAACTAAGATTATTAACTAACATGCAATTAACTAAGAGAGTAAAAGGTTGATTTACTTATATAACACATACATGGGATTCTAACTTCATTTCTACTTAATTCAATAGCCTTTTTGTTCTTAACCTTAGCATGAAATGGTAATGACACTAATCAGATAACACGAAACTAGTAAACGCCAACTTTCATTGTACGAATACCCTACTACCAGACATCCACAAAAAGGATAGAAGATGAATAGACACCAATTATATTGAGACCCTATATGTCTATAGAATTTGAAAACATAACGGCTTAACATGCACGTTATCTATCGTGATTACATAGGGCAAGTAAGATGGTTAAAATAATCTACGAATCATGCATAACAATAACATGAACCTATGCTAGCATAGCAAGTTCTAAACCTCTAAATTCACTGTCTCTTCATTAGAGATTAACACGCTATCTTATAAGTTCGTGATGCTCATAAGACGAATAAGCACAACCAATACTAGGACATCATACAATCACCACACACTAAGGTATCAAAACTTATTAACTACTGAAATCCATAAGTAAATCCGCTAGAACCCCATGATAATGATTAGCCCATAACCGAACTCATCATCACCGTGGGTTTCGATTAAATCATGGTATAATAAACTAATCTTTATAAAACGAATAATAATCAAAGTACATTATCTAGAGTATTAGGTTCAACAAACAAGAAACGAGCATCCAAGGTTACAACTTAAAAACAAAGAGTCAGAAGAATAAACTAGATCTTCTTCGCCTTGGTTGTATTTGTGCTATAGGTCTTCTCGATGTCTTCTACTTAAGCTCTGTTATTAAAAACGTCTTTTAGTTGTCATTATATAGCAGCCCAATTTTTCCAAAAGCCCAGAAAATAGTCTTCTAATTGAAACAGGAATCTGGAATCCCGACCTGGCGCGGCCACGCACTTCACCAGCGCGGGCGCGCTGACATGCTGCTTCTCTGGCGTGGCCGCGTACTAGCACAGCACGGGCGTGCCGTCCTTCTGGAAAAACTGAAATTGCCTTCTTTATTTGCTGATTCTTGATGGCTTTTGCACGATTGATCTTCACGACTCCTTCCTAACACCATTTTAGCATCAAAGCAATGCTAAATCACCTTGATCCCTGTTATATGCCTGAAATATAGAAACACTACAAAACACATCAAAAACATAAATAACTTGAGTACAAAATATCAATCCAAGCCTTTATAGAGCATTCTAAGTGGATATAAATGCCACTTAACACATCCCCAAACTTGAACCGATGCTTGTCCTCAAGCATTAACAGACTCAAAGAACAAGAAATAAAAATGCATGAATGCAAGCTACTGTTGAATGGCATTTATGACATTTTATAACGCTCCATTAAGCTTTGAATTGGTGTGTGTGTACTCAAGTTGTTGGTATTTTAATGTGTTTTGTAGTTTTTTTGCATTTCAGGCATTAATCTGGAATTTAGGTGAATTAGTATTGATTTGATGCTAATATGTCTTAGCATGGTGTCAAGGAATAAAGGCTCATGGAGACCAACTCATTACAGCAAGAAAAGAAGACAAAAGAAGTTTTTCCAGAAGACCGGCGCGCCTGCGCTGTGATAGCGTGCGGTCGCGCCCGATGAACAGAAACACAGCGCGCCCACGTTGGTCAAGCGCGCGGCCGTGTTAGGACGGGAATTAAAATCCTGATTCTTGTGGACTTTTGATTGGATGGACTTCTATTATGCATGGGTTTCTATATATACATAAATAAAGGTCGTTTTTCATAAGGAGATGTACCAGAGCTAAGAAGAAGGCGTAAGAAGACTGTAGAGCACAATTCAACCAAGGCGAAGAAGATCTAGTTTATTCTTGTGATTCTTTGTTTTAAGTTGTAACTTTGGATGCTAGTTTTCTTATTCTTGAACCTTTAATTTTGTTTCGTAATTGGGTTTATTAAGTATAAAGACTACGTTTAATATACCATGCTTTTATCGGAATCCACGTTAATGATGAGTCCGATTATGGGCTAATCATTATCGTGGGGTTCTAACGGATTTTTTTATGGATATCCTTAGTAAATTTGTTTCGATGCCTTAGTGTGTGGTGATTGTATGATAACCTAGTTTTTGTTGCGCTTATTCGTTTTGTGAGCGTCGCGAACTTATAAGATAGTGTGCTAATCTTTAATGAAGCGAAAGTGAATTTAAGGGTTTAGAACTTTCCATGCTAGCATAGGTTCATGTATTTGATATGCATGATGCGTAGGTAATTTCAACCATCTTACATGCCCTATGTAATCGCGATAGATAACTTATGCATTAAACCATTATGTTGTCAAATTCTATAGACATATAGGATCTCAATATAATTGGTGTCTATTCAACTTCTATCTCTTTTATGGATGTCTGGTACTATGGTATCCGTACAACGAAAGTTGGCGTTTATCAGTTTCGTGTTATCTGATTGGTGTCATCACCATTACATGCTAAGTTTAAGATCGAAAAGGCTATTGAATGAAGTATTTAATGAAGTTAGAATCCCTTGTTTGTGTCATATATTATTCAATTCTCTTTAATCTCGTAGTTTATGTTCTTTAGTATAATCTCTTAGTCAATCTTAGTATAAACAATCTCAATTTGTTACTCGTCTTAGCATTGGATAATAACCATATCATTGTTACAGAAGTGCATAAATTACAAACTTAACCAAAGAGTCTCTGTGGGAATGAACTAGAATTAATTCTATATTACTTGTGATCGTGTATACTTGCATGAATTATTAGCGCGTG
The DNA here is from genome assembly GCF_009905375.1 of Apium graveolens. Classification (NCBI taxonomy): domain Eukaryota; kingdom Viridiplantae; phylum Streptophyta; class Magnoliopsida; order Apiales; family Apiaceae; genus Apium; species Apium graveolens. Next base: position 202,502,136 of record NC_133648.1, read on the forward strand.
TTTCCGCCCTAACAAGTTTTTGGCGTCACTGCCAGGGATTTCGGTGTTAATTTTTAGTTTATGTGTTTATCATCATTGGTCATTAAAGTTCAGTGACTCGGACATTGTTACTTACTTAATTCCTTGTCGTGTTACAGGTACTCTAGCGAGCGTGTATGCATACGCGTTCTGGGTCTCGTAAGAGGACACTGGATCAAGTTGAGGACAAAGTTGAGAAAGAGATCTTAGTTGAGAAAGAAGAAGAGGTTATTGTTGCAATGGGAGAACCAGAAACAAATCCAAAGGCCTTGATGGACTACTCTAACCGAAGATCGATGATATTTAGTCTAGCATTGTTCGGCTAGCCATCTCGGCTAATACCTTTGAGATCAAGTCGAGCACGATTTAGATGATACATAACTCAGTTCAGTTTGGGGGTTCTCCGACAGAAGACCCTAACATGCACATCAGAGATTTCATCGAGATCTGCGACACTTTCAAGTTCAATGGAGTTTCTGAAGATGCTATTAAGTTGAGGCTTTTCCCATTCTCTTCGCGGGATAAAGCTAAGTGCTGGTTATATTCTCTACCACCAGGGTCTATCACCAAATGAGAGGATCTTGCTCAGAAGTTCTTAACCAAATTATTTCCTATGGCGAAGTCTGCTGCAATCAAAAATGCACTTTCAATTTGCTTAGCAATCTGGAGAATCTTTTAGCGAGGTTTGGGATCGATATAAGGAGATGCTTAGGACATGTCATCATCATGGGATGCCTGACTGGATGATCATTAACTATTTTTATAATAGTTTGGTGCTACTTCTCGACCCATGCTTGATGCAGCATCAGGAGGAGCCTTGTGGGCTAAAAGCTATGATGAAGCTTATTAATTGATTGAACTGATGGCTACAAATGAATACCAAAATCCTACTCAGTGACTATCTCAGGGTAAGGTAGCAGGAATTCTGGAGTTAGATGCAGCTACTGCTATAGCTAATACATAAACAACACAAATATCCTTATTTGATCGTCCAATGAGTGAGGTCCACAAAAGACTTGTGCAATAATACCCATGTAGCGAGCGTTAGGTTAGTGGATCCCAAACTATAAAAGCCTTAGGTCACTAGGCACAAAGTCCCCTAAGAACTTAATAACTCGAGTATTAAAGAGCCCACTCGTGATCAATGATGCATAACACATATTTTTTTCTTTTCTCATTTTCTTTTCTCTTTTTTTTCTCTTTTTTTCACAAATTTCTGAACGAGTGCGTTTCGCTCTATCTCGCTCAACCCTAGACTACTCATATAAAATGAGCCAGGCTACTAGCCATTTGACACCTAGCCACAACAACTAGCAATGAAATCCAATTTCTATATTTTTTTCTCCAATCTTCAAATATCCATGTTATTTTGTCATTAAGAGAATATCCTAAATTCTAAATATAAACAAGTGAATAAACCTCGACAAACAAAAAAACCATGACCATGATCTAGCACTCAAGCAATCTCTAAGACTTAGTGAAATTTTATTGCTTCTAGCATGCAAATCAACTCGATAGGACTTAACATCACTATACACAACATCACTACACTAGCATCAATATCACAAATTACTCCGAAAAGCAAACTTCAGGGATCACATTATAATGCACATGCATGAACTATATGCAACATGCTAACATGCAAAATAACAAACAAAAAAAATTACATGACAAATATGCAACTATATGACTAAACTATCATGAATATGCAACTATATGGACACACACAAACACCTTAAATACCACCCCAAACTTAAAATATTCACTGTCCTCAGTGAAGGTAATAGTAAGGAATCAGGCATACATATTCGGAACCAGGTTCATCACCCTCAACGGGTGGAGTGTCAAGAGGGTCTAGAGGCGAGTACACAGAGTCCTCACCGAATACTGGCCACTATATGTCAACTCATGTGGATCTGAATGCAGTCCCTAACACCTGGGTGAGATCATGTGCAAACCTACTATGAATGTCATGCATTGCATCCATCCTCCTCATCAACGCATATACTGCGCTGAACCCAAACCAGCACTATTATGTGCTTCCTTCTGCTGCTGCTGTTGCGACCGTGAAGGACCAGCCTCGCCTAAATGAGCTCTCCAAGCAGTCCTACTCGCCTGGGTCGTCCCCCCAGCATATTTCTTATCAGTTTGACGGCCACCCGGCAAGTGATCAGAAGAGTAACTGAGCCCCTTCAGATCAGGCTTACCACCGTACCACTCATGCATACTCAACAACATTGAACTATCAATCGGGGTACTAAGAAGCTGCAGCTGCTCATGTGCGGGCCAATGAACTCCAACCTCCACACACGTCTTCATCATAATGGATGCATAGGGAATAGAACCCGTAATGCTGCCTCGCAAAAACCTCAAAATACCCTGATAAATCACCATCATCCACATAATCTCCCTGAAGAATTCTCCACAATAATCGTGCATGCTCCACAGTACCATCATGCACGTGAGAAGATGGCATGATGTTGGCACAAATAAAAGAATTCTATGCACGTGCAAACTTGTTCATGCACGAGGCAGGGAAAGTGGCATACTCGTCCGTGCCCCTCTTGAACTTCCAGTGAGTCTCAAGCAAACACAATGTAGCAATAATCAAATCCAAGTTAAAATCATCCCCTGTCTTAGCATTTCAATCCTCCTACTCCGGCCTCCTCTCGGGCTGATCGATCACCCTACGAACAACCTCAGCATTGTAGTCCACTGTTAACCCTCTCACAACAGTAAAACCATTCTTCTCCGCCTTCGCATTCGCGTAAAACTTGCGAACCACACTCATAGGCACCACAGCTGGTGCCTCACAAAAAGCAATCCAACCCATCTCCACAATCATCTCCAACAACTTATCATCCCTCCCCGATGGCAGAAAATCTCGCTCCTTGGCTATGGGCTTCGAAATCAGCCTCGTATGCTTCGCCTCAGCCTCCGAAGTTGCAAACCTGGGCCTCACACCCCCAACACTAGAAGAATCGGTGGTGCTACTGCTAACTTGGGTTCGTTGTCTTTTGGGTGCCATTGAGATTGAACAAGTTGAGAGAAAAGATGTGTGTATAAGAGAGATTTGTGTTTGAGAATTTGAGAAGTGATGGAGAAGTTTTTATAAAAGTGTGTGTATATATAGGATTTTTAGAATAGAATTAGTTTAGGAAAAGAAGTGGGAATTGATTATGGGAGTGATGGGGTTGATTGAAATTGATTTGGAGAGGGAAATATGGAAGTGGGAGAGTAAAATTCGGTTGGGAATTGATTTGGTGTTTAAATTCCAATTTTTCTGACCTTTTTTTTCAGGTCCAGGGAGCCAGCGCGGCCGCCCCGCCTGGCAGCGTGAACGCGCCGTGCTACTGGAAAACCAGCGCGGCCGCCCCGCTTCTTACTGCAGGCGCGCGGTGCTTCTGTAGTTGGCACTGAATTTTTTTCTTTTTCTGATTTTTTTTATGGTTTTCTCCTTGTTTTCTTCTTCCTCTATGTATTAATGTACAACAAACTTGGGTTGCCTCCCAAGAAGCACTTGCTTTACGTCGTTAGCTTGACGAAGAATCTCGAGATCAAGTGGACAATAAAACGGCACTAACCACCTCACGGTTTGCCGTATCCCCATAGTAATGCTTCAACCTTTGTCCATTCACCTTGAATGCTTTGCCTTTATCATTCTCAAAAATCACCGCCGCTCCATGCGGAAACACAGTTTTAACAACAAATGGCCCTGACCATCTTGACTTCAACTTTCCAGGAAAAAAACGGAGACGAGAGTTGAACAAAAGAACTTGTTTCCCCGACACAAATGATTTGAGCACTAGACCCCTATCGTGCCACCTCTTGACTTTCTCCTTATACATTTTGTTGTTCTCATACACTTGAAGCCGAAACTCGTTGAGTTCATTCAATTGAAGCATTCTTTTCTTACCAGCTGAATCCATATCAAGGTTCAACTTCTTCAAAGCCCAATACGCTTTATACTCTAAATCCACAGGCAAATGATATCCCTTACCATAAACCAACTAAAATGGCGACATGCCGGGTGGAGTCTTGTATGTTGTTCTATACACCCAAACAGCTTCATCCAGCTTCAAAGACCAGTCCTTCCTTGATGGACATACAACTTTCTCTAGAACACGCTTGATCTCTCTATTAGATACATCGGCTTGACCATTAGTCTGAGGATGGTAGGATGTAGCAATGCGATGATTCATATTATATCTTTGCATCATGGCAGTAAACTTGCGATTGCAGAAATGCGATCCCTCGTCGCTGATTATGACTCTTGGAGTCCCAAATCTTGTGAATATCTGCTTATGAAGAAAATTAAGCACTACATTTGCATCATTTATCGGCAAAGCCCTGAATTCAACCCATTTTGAGACATAATCAACAGCCAACAAGATATATTGATTATTGCAAGATGAGACAAATGGCCCCATGAAGTCAATTCCCCAAACATTGAAGACTTCAACCTCGAGAAGCACATTAAGAGGCATCTCATCCCTCTTGGACATATTACCAACCCGCTGGCATCGATCACACTTCAAAACAAACTGATGCGCATCCTTAAACAATGTAGGCCAAAAGAATCATGCTTCAAGGATACGAGCTGTTGTCTTTTCTCCACCATAGTGGCTTCCATAAACAGTCGAATGAGAATCTCGCAAGATCCCCACCATTTCGATGTAGGAAATACATCTCCTGATGATTTGGTAAGCTCCTTGCCTAAACAGAAATGGCTCATCCCATATGTACCACTTCACCTCATGAAGAAACTTCTTCCTTTGAGCAGAAGACAAGTCTGGAGGCATAATATTGCTCACAAGGTAGTTCACAATGTCTACAAACCACGGTTCTTCCTCTTGCACCCCAAACAACTGCTCATTTGGAAAAGACTCATTAATCAATGTCTTATCTTGTGAAGTTGCACTTGGATCTTCTAAACAAGAGAGATGATCAGTGACTTGATTCTCAGTAACCTTTATGTCCTTGATCTCTAAATCAAATTCCTGAAGTAAAAGAACCCATCGAATCAATCTAGGCTTCGAGTCCTTTTTCGAGACGAGATAGCGAATCGCAGCATGATTAGTGAAAACTGTCACCTTCATCCCAGGCAAATAAGATCGAAACTTCTCAAAACCATAGACAATAGCCAATAGCTCTTTCTCAGTAGTAGTATAGTTCAGTTGAGCATCATTGAGGGTCTTAATAGCATAATAAACCACATGAAATATATTGTTCTTTCTCTGCCCAAGAACTACTCTAACTGCATAGTCACTTGCATCGCACATCATTTCAAAAGGTTCATCCCAATTAGGTGCAGTTATGACAGGTGCCGTCATCAAGCTCTTCTTTAAGCTCTCAAAAGCAGCTAGGCACTCGTCATCAAACTTGAACAGGACATCTTTCTCTAGAAGATTGCACAAGGCTTTAGAGATTTTAGAGAATTCCTTGATGAAACACCAATAGAAACCCGCATGCCCAAGAAAGCTGCAGACTCCCTTAACACAAATTGGTGGAGGAAGGTTTTCAATGACCCCAACCTTGGCTTTGTCCACCTCAAGACCTTTACTAGAGACCTTTGTTAGTCGCTACACACGCGCTAAAATTTGCGCAAGTATACGCATTCGCAAGTAATATAGAATTAATTCTAGTTCATTCCCACAGGGACTGTTTTAGATTAACTTTGTGATTTATGCACTTATGCAACAATGATATGGCTATTATTCAATGTTAAGACGAATAACAAATTGAGTTTTGATTATACTACGATTAACTATAGAGAATTATACTAAAGAACATTAACTAAAGAGGGTAAAGAGAGTTGAATAATATATGACACAAACATGGGATTCTAACTTCATTAAATACTTTATTCAATAGCCTTTTCATTCTTAACCTTAGTATGTAATGGTGATGACACTAATCAGATAACACGAAACTGAAATACGCCAACTTTGGTTGTACAAATACCATACTACTAGACATCCACAAAAGAGATAGAAGCTGAATAGAAACCAATTATATTGAGACCCTATATGTCTATAGAATTTGACAATATAACGATTTAATGCACAAGTAATCTATCGTGATTACGTAGGGAAAACAAGATGGTTAAAATTACCTACGAATCATGCATAACAATAACACATGAACCTATGCTAGCATGGTAAGTTCTATATCTTTAAATTCACTTTCGCTTCATTAAGAATTAACACATTATCTTATAAGGTCCCGACACTCATAAGACGAATAAGCACAACAAATACTAGGTTATCATATAATCACCACACACTAAGGCATCGAAACAAATTAACTAAAGAAATCCATAAATAAATCCGCTAGAACCCCATGGTAACGATTAGCCCATAATCGGACTCATCATCAACGTGGGTTCCGATGAAAGCATGGTATAATAAACGTAGTTTTTATACTTAATAAAACCAAGTATGAAACACAAGTAATGGTTCAAGAATAAGAAACTAGCATCCAATGTTACAACTTAAAAAACGAATCACAAGAATAAACTAGATCTTCTTCACCTTGGTTGAATTGTGCTCTCCGGTCTTCTTTACACCATTTCCTTAGCTTTGTACGTCTCTTCTTTTGCAAAACATCTTTATTTATGTATATATATGCTGTAGAATTGACCAAGGCTTCAAACTCTCAAAATCCTAATAGAAACAGAATTCCGCTACCCCGACCTGGCGCGGCCGCGCGCTTGACCTGCGGGGGCGCGCTGAGTTTCTGTTCTTTGGGCTCGGCCGCACGCTTGACCAGCGCGGGCGCGCCGTCCTCCTAAATAAAATTCTGATTTCTTTTCTTCTTCTTGCTGATTTGGGCCGGTCTTTTCACGAGCCTTTATTCCAACACCATCCAAACACCAAATTAGTACTATAACCATTCTAATTTACCTGATTACCTAGAATATGCCTGCAATGCAAAAACACTACAAAAACACGAAAAAACACCAACAACTTGAGTACAAATACACCAATTCAAAGCTTTATAGAGCATAATAAAGTGTCATAAATGCCACTCAACATATTCCTAAACTTGAATCAATGCTTGTCCTCAAGCATAAACAGACTCAAAGAACAAGAAAGAAAAAATGCATGAATGCAACTAAATAAATGCAACGAACCCCAATAGAATAACTAAACCAATCAACAAGCAACATCTCAAAAAATGCAGTTATTCACATAAAGATCAATCAAACCTCACAAATCAACCTACAAACCAGAGATGTGTGTGTGTGTGCAACTGCTTACATATATACTATCGCAACTAGATTAATAATCATGACTCACTACTCATCAAAGCAATCGCGAGGTTATACATAGAATAAAAGCTAAACTCAAAATAACTTATAACACTTTAATTTTTAGTTTGGAGTTTATATGAATTCATGCTTTTATTCACAACAAAACAACAAATATGCTTATTTGACCGTGCAATGAGTGAGGTCCACAAAAGACTTATACAATAGTACCCATGTAGTGAGCGTTAGGCTAGCGGATCTCAGACTATAAAAGCCTTAGGTCACTAGGCACAAAGTCCCCTAAGAACTTAATAACTCGAGTACTAAAGAGCCCACTCGTGATCAATTATACATAACACTTATTATTTTTCTTTCTTTTTTTCTCTTTTTTTCACAAATTTCTGAACGAGTGTGTTTCGCTCCATCTCGCTCAACCCTAGACTACTCATATAAATATGAGCCGGCTACTAGCCATTTGACACCTAGCCACAACAACTAGCAATCAAATCCAATTTTTTCCAGTTTTTAAAATTCCATGTTATTTTATCATTAAGTGAATACCCTAAATTCTAAATATAAACAAGCGATTAAACCTCGACAAACAAACAAACTATGATCATGATATATGTAAAAACCCCAAAAATTTTGGACTTTTTGTAACCTTTATGAATAGTGGTTTTGCTGATTATGCTGAATAAGGAAACTTTTCATGCCACACTATGTAGGGGTTCTTTTATTGATATTCTGAGATCTTATAAGTACTCTATGTGGTATATAAGTGTATGTAAAGATCGTTAGGATCCAAATCCGAACACTTTGATTTTTCCCGAAAATCCACCAGATACCGAAAGAATTGAGTATAAGGTAACATGATTAAAAGGATTTAAATTCAAGGATTATAAGAGAGGATCATAAAAGGAATATAATGTATTGAGAAAGGTTAAGGGAACCCAAGTAATAAGATCCCGGGTAAGATCACTCAAACGATAAAAGAGAACGAAAGTTAAGCGAACCGTATAACAGATAAGCGATCATTAGCCAAGTGATTAGGAGTTAATCAAAGAGTTAGTGGAGGATGATGTCATCTCACTAACAAGAAGAGGACAAGTGTGGGAGGATGACATAAGCATGACCAAAAGGGAAGGAATTGTTGGATGATTGTGAGCCACACAATTTTTACCATGGTAACAACCTAATTAACAAGAAAATCATCACACAAATACCTAGGCAACCAAACAAGAAGCATTTTTTCTCCCCCCTCATTCTTGCTCTCGGCTTTTCCATGAAAAGAAAAGGAGAATTTTCAAAACTCAAGCTACACACCTTCAAAAATCAAGAGGTTTATTTCTTTAGCTTCCATAATTCATAACTTAGATGAGCCATAAGTTTAAGCTCAAGATTCCATGTTTATCATAGCTAATCAATTCATCAAAGTTCTTGGTGAATAGTGTTTTCAAGAAACTAACTTTGTGTTTTCTTATGTTTTCTTCAAGATCCAAGCTTAGTAGAGATAGTTAGTGGTTATTTAAGGCTTCCTAAGTGATTCTCCACTCTCCAAGGAAGGTATAACCCTTCCAAACCCTAACTTTACTTTGAATATTAGGTTTGGTTTTGTTTGTTATAGTTCATGAGAGCATGATTCTTGTATGTTTAGAGTTTGGTTGGAATTATAATGATTTTGGGTTATAAATCTTGGTTGTTGGTTGATGAACCTTAAGTATAGTTAGTAGCTCTTGTTGTGATTGAATAAGATAGATAAAATATGAAGTAATGGACTGATTTAATAGGATTTGGATGAAGTTTGGTTGTATGGTTGATTTGTGGTTGAATGATGGTGGAATGGTGTTGATTGGTGGTGGTTTAATATTGAATTGATTGGGTAAAAATTTGGGAATTGCTAAGTTATAGCCGTCGTAATGCCCAATTTTCCTTAGACTGTTTTTGTTCTTAACTTAAGGACCCGTGCACTCACTGTTATATTCTGACCATTGCCATTTTTAGATAGTTCATATTACGAGCTTCGTTTTGATATGTGGTTCGCTTGAATCTGATGTACGGTTTAGGAGAAACGACCGTTTTAAGTAACGGCGTTTCGCGACCGAACCATTACCCCTCGCCTTACTTTGAAACATTGGTTAAGGCCCTTAAATGACTAATTGGGTTATGAAACAATTATTTAAAGTGGGTTAGACAGTTGGTAGGGTACTCACGAAAGAATCTTCTTAAAACTCTTAATGGTTAATTTATTAAAAATGGTGGAGCCGAGGGTACTCGAGCGACTTAAGTGAATCGTTAAGCGCAAAAGCGAGCGTTAGAGTCTAGTTGGTTAAAGTGTAGATTCTTAAGTGACTTTGGTTTAATTCCAGCTTATATGATGTTTATAGGTTACCAGACTCATCCCAGGACTTTTACCACCCCTAGTCGCTCAGGCAAGTTTTCTACCCGTTATACTGTTGTTGTGATGTATATATGTATATGCATTATCTTGTGATAAGTGCATGATTGTTATTAGCAAATCTTGCGATATATTGGAGCATGTGATATGATATTTATATGCATGCTTCTTTCGTAATCTTGATATCTAATTGTTGATTCAATGCTTATAAGTTGCATAATACCTATCCTAGAGATAAGCAGTAGTTGCGTATACCCTTAGTATAGGGGACCCAAAGGTGAACATATTGCTAAACCGGGAGTCGATGTTCCCGAGTATAATATATATATATATATATAGTTTTCAAAACTATTAATCGAATAAGGTTTATTCGATAACTTTATTTTAATTAATGAATATTAGTTTGAATATTCATTCGAGGACCTATGACTCCGTTTATTTTATTTAATGAATATTATTTTGAATATTCATTCGAGGACTTATGACTGCGTCTATTTTATTTAATAAATATTATTTTGAATATACATTCGAGGACTTATGACTCCGCTTATTTATTAAATAATATTCTTTATTTTATTAAAGAATAATGTTTCGATAATCAAACTCATTTTCGATTATTCAAATGAAGATCGTACTTTCGTATAAGTATATCTTTGGTTATTTATTATTCATTTCAAGTATGAGTTTTAAAACTTTTACTTCAATTATTTTATAAGGATTATCCTTATGGGAATATTATTTAAATAATAATATTCAGATATTTTCTAATATATCGGGACTGATTTATTTCATTAAATCAGCATTACTCCAAACATTCTTAAAAATGTTTTCGAGTCTTCAAAATGATTTTAAAAGTAGAGCAGAACCCAAAAACTCGTTTCCATATTTAAGATCTTCCTTTCGAAGGAGACCTGAATATTCGCTCAAAAATCTTAGGGATCCGGCTCTGTGGTGTATTTTATATTCGCAACGAGGTTGCTGTTTTGAGAAAACAATTTGATTACTTGCCCAATGTTCGGGAAGTAAGTCCATCTAATTGAGTCGGCATAAGCGACAGGTCGGGGTACGGTCTATGAAGGTGTAAGAGGCTGGGTGACAGTCCATCCACGCGTGAGTGGCCGGGTAACGGTCTAGCGCGAGGTCCAAATGCGGCCTGGGTGATGACCGACGAGGAATTCATCCATATACAGTAGAAAAGGTTACTTATTGGTATCTTTGCCTGATTAGCAAGATATCGGGTTTATGCCAAAATTCTTTTCTTTCCAAATTCATTTGATATTGCAACTCTGTTCATACTTTACATGACAGAGGTTTTCAGGAATTGTATGAGAGATATATATGGATATATATATATATCGGGACCTAATGAAGTATCTCGTAACTTCATTTCATTCAATAATATTTCAAAGATTGAATCTATTCAAGTCTTATCTTGTAGTCTCATCAGTGTGATGAACTTTTGAAACTAATTATAACTTGAACGGTGGTAGTTCGAGTAATATTCGGAAAAGATATAAGCATATTGGAGTATCTTGTAACTTCATCTTTTGAACTTATATCTAATAAATGATTATCTTATGCATATCAAAGATTTTCAGAAAAACGTTGAGACAAGGTTAGATATATGAGATCACCTTGCAATGATATTTTTATACAATTATAAACTGGAACTCTGTGTATATTATACATGTCATAGGATTTCAAAGATTGTGAAAAGTATATATATATATATACTGAATATTTTGCGACGTGGTCGCATTAAGATATCAAACTTGGTTCATTTTTTCTTGACCAAGACTTTCATGAGTACTATGAGGATGCTCACATATTGTAAATTATTATACATATTATTTCGGTGGGCTTGTTGCTCACCCTTGCTTCTTCTTTCATCACACAACAACAGATAGACAAGATGAACGGGACCAAGCTCCCAATTCGTGAGCGGATAGGAAACGTTCCGCAGTTTCCTGTAGGCGTTGATGGCACTGTAGCTGAGGTGGGAACTACCAATAGGCTAGGTTTTCAACTGTTGATGTACCATACTTATGTATATTATGAATTGTAATAATGGCAAAGAAAATGTAAATTTATTTAGAAACCCTTTTAAGGTGTAATGGCATATAATTGTGGAATAAAATGACTCGTGTTATTTTTGGATATTCATCTCTGAGACTATAACTTGTGGTGTGTGTGTTTATTGTGGGGTCACAGTACAGAGTAGTTGATTGTTTGTTAAGATTGGGTGTTATTAAGGGAAATGGAACTCGTGACAACCCAGATCCCCGACTCCAGATTTGGGGTTGTTACAGAAATGGTATCAGAGCTAAGCATTATAAACCTCAGAGATGATATGACGTTAAAATAATAAGTTTACTAAGATAATAAGAACTCTTGCCAAGTTCATAGTCGGACTACCTAACGTAGTACTGACAGTTAAAACCCTTATGGGAACCCTTATAAATATCGTGATAGAAGCGTAGTTCCTTATCGTATATGGTAGCGGGACTCCGAACCCTGAGGTTGAGGAGCAACAACGCGATGATGTTCATATTAAGGATGTAGCGGTTGAGGAGGTTGTCCTAGAAGGGATTGTTGCTGATAAGGATCCCGTGGGGGATCCTGACAAGAATGAATAAAAGTCCACTGAGAAATTGATAACCATGGTTAGGGCGACTACCGGAGGTAGGATTGGCCGGTCACTACCGGAGGTTCGTTGAAGTTTGTAAAGATAGTAGCCCCTTTAACGCGGCTTACTCGTAAGACTGAGAAGTTCAAATAGACAGAGAAATGCGAGAATAGCTTTTAAGAACTGAAGCAAAGGTTGGTAACGACCCCTATGTTGGCATTTCTGGATGAAAAAGGAGATTTTGTGATTTGTAGTGATGCTTCGCATAAGGAATTAGGGTGCTTCTTATACAACACATTAAGGTAATCGCGTACGCGTCAAGACAATTAAGGGAATATAAAATTCGATATGCCCACCCATGAGCTTGGGCTCGTGGCAATAGTTTTGCCCTAAATATTGGAGGCACTACTTGTATGGAGAGGAGTGCAAGATTTACACAAGCCATAAGTGCTCTAGTGCATTTTCACGGAGAAAGAGCTCAACATGCGCCAGAGGAGGTGGTTAGAGCTAATCAAGAATTACGATTATGAGATTCATTATCATCCAGGGAAAGCCAAAATGGTGGCTAATGCCCTTGGTATAAAAGAGAGACTCAAGATGATAATGTCCTCGGAAGAGTAGATAAAAGATTTCGAGAAAATGGAAATAGAAGTGAAGGTAACCGGAGCCGGTACCGAAAAGCTATTTGAGATTGTAATACAGCCCGAATTATTGAAAAAGATCATATTGTGCCAAGAAAAATTGATGAATGAAGGCAGAGAGTCAATGACTGGAGAAGAGATTAATACCAAGAAAGATGATAAGGGAATAACGAGGTATTCCTACAGAATTTGGGTTCAAACGTTTAAGAGCTTAAGGACTGGATCTTAGATGAAATCCATAGCTCGAGGAATAAGATTTAGAGCAAACCCCGAATGTGATAGTCAGGGAGGTTGCCATTAAGAAAGAAGGAGCCCATAACATAATGAAGTGGAAAACAAGGATTTTAACGTATAGATAACCCCAAGTATGGGAGAAGGATGAAACATTTCATACTAAGGAAACAGAAAGTCGAGTAAGGAAAGGAGACCCGAGATGGTACTCTTATACGGTAATTCATGGACCGGTCTAAAGATAACTTAGACTATTATCCCCAACCACCACCCTGAGGAGACAGTGCGGTGGGAAATTCTTTCAGGACCTTTAAGTCGCTAAGCTCTCAGAGTTCCAAGGAACAAGCTGACCTAGCCGAGGAAAGAGCCTGGCCAAAGGAAATAGAGGACTGATTTTATATTCTAAATGATAGACGAATCACAAAAGACTGTTTTTGTCACTTACCCTCCTAAGAGAGAGGCCACCCGCTGGTGAAAGACCAAGAAAGGCACGGAGCCAGAGGTTAGAATAAACTGATTAAAGTTCAGTCAATTATTTTCGGGAAAGTAATTCCCAAGGTTATGGAGATAGTGTAAAAGCTTTAGAGCCAGAACAAAGGCAGACGAGTATGATGAATTATGAAGCTAAGTGGTAAAAGTTGTCAAGATTCGTTCTGATGACAAGAATCCCAGAACGACGTGCATGAAATGATTATAATAGAAAAGAAAATAAAAAGAAACTGAAGTGGAAAGGAAAATAAAGACAATAGAGTTTGAGGAATGATAAGGGAGTTGGGTATGAGGAAACCCTAAAGACTCGTAGCAATAGAAATAGAAAAGTATGTAATCGTCAGGATGAGGGTGATTCACCATGAGTTAAAGTTGATGGTTGAAGGCATAAGAAATACATATAGTTTATCCCCTGTAAGTTGGGAGGATTCGAGGAAACCTTGAGATAGTTTGAAGGATAAATAATGAGAAATTATTAAGAAGAAGTTCACGTTGAACACGACCAATATCTTCCAGAACATCCTTGTTGTCATTACCAAATTAGGAAAGAAAAGCGGGTAACCATTGTTATATTTTGAAGGCCATATGGGTTGACCTCAGTCTGAATAAAGATGCTATTATGAAATTAAGCATATGTTGTCGAGGTGGGAATGATTGAATAAGATACCCTTATCAGGGATATATGACTTGATTTATCCATGGAAGGATGCATGTACTTTTTTTAAAGGTGGAATTAAGGATAGAACATCGGTAACTTAAAATGAATCCTAGGGGAATGCATAAAGGTTGGCATTTCACCCTTAACAGGGATAGTATGAGTTTTGGCAGTATGAATTGGAAAGGATTAAGGTAACAACAACCTTTAAGGATCAGTAGGAAAATTTTTTAGAAGTATATAGACAATGGTTCTAGTATTAGTAAATGGTATTTTGATATGCCCTGTATCTAGGGAATACAGGAGGGACGATTCAAGGATAACCTTAGAGGTCTTACAAGGAGAAAGGTAATATTCAAGGTTCTCAAGAATAGAAATTTTCATAAAGGAAATATGGCGTAATTATAATAATGCGAGGTGGGGCACGTGTTGAACCATAAGAAAGTATAATCGATCCAATGAGGGTCGAGATTGGTGAAAACAAGAAGGACCCAAGATAAGAGACGTCCTAAGTATGATCAAGAGTCAGCCATGATAATGTTCACATCTAAAGACTAAGGCAATGACTTATGGAAAAATGGTGATTTTTTTTCTCACCAGGACTTAAGAGAAGCATTTTCACATAAGCAGTGATTGAAATGAGGTAGAAAATTTAGTTAGAGGTGGTTAAAATGACATTGAGTGTAAGGAAATTTTACTATCAGGAAAGGCCAAAGAGGTGGCCAACACTTTAAGTGTAAGAGGACAATTATTGGCGCTCGTGCCAGAGGAATACAGTGATAATGGTTAATTTCGTGAAGGTTGTATTATGGTGTGAAAGATTGGCATTCCTTCTGATGACTGTGCGATACTCAACCGTAATAGTAGTTTGGTAAAAAAAAAAAAATAATTCATGTTAATCGCCATGAGCGGGCTATCTATCTTAGAAGGTCCTATCTTGAGGTAAGCCAGGACCATGTTGTTAGTGTAGGTGCCCTAGAGGCAATACATTATTCTTTTATCTTTATGTCAGTTGATCATTCAATAAATGTATTTATTATGACCTTAATTACTGCGATATTTTGTTAGCATAATAAATGTCCTTAGAATCATGATACAAATTGTATAGTTTAAGTACATGACTTGAACTTGAGATTATATAATATATCATATTCTTAAAGGTCCCTAGTCGAGTATTATTATATAGGACAATAATAATACATAGATAGACTAGTATGTTGTTTGACAAGATAACCACATCTCATTGGTTATAAGTATGGGGATACTAAAGTCAATACATAGGTACATGTGAGAGTACATGGTACTGGACAGACCCACAGTGAGATTCTTCATGTTTAATAAAGTCATAAGAAAGACTCACAGTGATAATGGTATAACGATCCTTTGACTTGAAATCATTATATTTCTATACGAGGATTAATATACTTTGACTACATTAAAAGTTACTTTTGATCGGGTGATGATAAAAGTGGACATCGGGTATATCATGAGTCGTATGAGAAATATGAATGATAGATAAAGGATTTAACCCTCCTATAATTAAGAGAGATATTATTGGCCTCTTGATTGAGTGAAATTATAAAAGCATGGCCATGCTCAAATAATGATTTGTCTCGATAATCTACTCATGGATCAAGTACACCCGGATTAAATGTTGAAGAGGATAACTAAATACATGCCTCGAGTTTAATCTATAATATATATGGTTAAAGGGATTATATTACACGAAAAACATTAATCACGAAAGGTTTTATCTAATCACGATTTAATTATTGTTTAATTGGGTAACAATGATGTATTACTAGATACCGCTCATTGTTTATAATTTTATTAGAGAATAAAATTATTGCCAATTAAATAATAGCCTATAGGGTCGCACAAATAGAGCACTTAATGGAATAGTTAATTTAAATTATGGATTTAAATTAATTGATGATTATTTGAATTTTATTATAATTAAGTAAGACTTAATTGAGATAATATAAATTCGAATTAAAAGGAATGTTTTTGCCCATAATAATTAAGTATGACTTAGTTATTAATTAAATAATAAAAATTCGTTTTTATTATTTAATCCAATACCTACTAGGGTTGGGCTTTGCTATTATGGGCCTTTTTAATCAGTCATTATAAATAGATAATGAGAGGTTAAAGAGGCTTGTACATTTTTTAAGAAAACCCTAGCAGCAAAGAGAGGCAGAGGCAATTCAGATCGTCAAGAAGGAGGCAAGTACATCCATTCCGTAGTCAAGTTCGTGAGACGTTCTTGAAGGTGCTTGTGTGGATACCATAGAGGTGTTTCTCTGAGAGGTAGACACAAAGCGTGATAGCTAGGATCTCCGTTGAGTTCGTGAAAGTTAATCTCTTGAAAGGTATGATTCGTTATCTCCATAATCTGCCCATAATTATACATGGATCCTGTTTTTGGGTTTCGAAATTATTGTTTTATTTACGTTTATCCGCTGCGTTTATGCCTTCGGAACCCAACAATGGTATCAGAGCTACGTGTATAAGGGGCTGATTTGGTTACGTGTTACCTGTATTTTTACAAGTATGCATGTGTGATGAGTCTGCCATGATAACAGTTATGTTATATGAGTCTGCCATGATAACAGTTATGTTATATGAATGATATGATGAATCTGTTAATGATCTATATGATGATACTAGTATGTTTAAGATCTGCCATAACTCATATGTATGCGATCTCTTAAAATATGTATACTGATACACGTTTTTGGTAACTGGGATATGGATCGTGTGTATACTGATACATGCTTCTGGAATAGTATTCTGATACATGTTTTTCTAGTATTCTGATACTTGATTTTGCAAAAATTTCCGCCATCGGGGGGCTCGCTGCCCCCCCGAACCCCCCAGCGACCTCACCGCGGAGGTCGATCCGCGTGCTTAGGGTTTCGTTTTTAATTTGTGCTTATGACATATGCTTTACTTATTTATTATTCTTGATTGGATCATGATAAGTGATAAATAGTATGTCATCTTTATATGATCTATCATGTTCTTTAATGGTTACTTGAGCATGGTGCATAGTTATGGCCTTAAGACCTTAGTTGTAATGGTTTATTCTTTTGGTTTGTAATAAATACGACTTGCATGTCGTTTTCTATTTATAGTTGTTTTATCTCGAATGTAACTCGAGTTCTTTTGTAAGTTCATTAGTATAATTCTTAATGTAACATCCAAGAAGGACAAGGGAAAGAGGAGGCATCCTATGGAGGCCAAGGAGACAATGGAAGCAATAGAGAAGACATATGTAATAGTTATTTTTACACCATAGATTGACCTTGATCTTTTCATTAGCCTGAAAAGATCACATAGGATTGGGCCATAACTATTGCACGTTTACTTTACGTACTTTTCATATGATGTATAAATAGTATGTGTAGAGTAGAAAATGCATGTTTTAATTAGATTAATGATGCATGTATGTATTAGATACATCACCCATGCCATGCCTTTAAACAAGATAAAATCTGTAACGACTCAAGATTTAAAATTAATAAACGATCATGAGATTCTCGTGTTTATGAAACACAGAATAAAATACGAATTTTCTTTATTTCTGACATGGGGCGATTTTGTCAACAACGGGTTCATAGAACTTGTAAGGCTGTGGGTTTTAAGCGAGACCGATGTGACTCCTCCACTACCTGGAAATCAAACCATTGACGAGTATTGATTTGAAGTATTTTATTCAAGAAAAAATTGGGAATCTCTTTATGATGGGATTATGATCGTTCTAAATTAAAAATCCCTAAGTAAAAATATTAAGTTTTAATCAGATGCTTTCCAATGAATGAACACTCATTAAATCCTAGATCGATAAGGGGAAGGGCTGTCAGTGGCAGGGGACTCCTATCTATCATGGTGAAATGCGACGAATATAAACGGTTATATTCGGACGTTGTATCATTGGGTCTAACTTAACTGAGTCATCATAATAAGGTAAATATAAACGGTTATATTCAACTATTATGAACTTAGAAGCATAGAGTTTGGTTAATAATCTATTAGATAGATAAGATCAATTATTGTTCACCAAATTATCCAAGAATTATATATGATATAATTGACAACTGTTGTCTACCTAAATAATCATGTTTTATGGATACCAGTGGTTGACTTAGAACATGACGAAATATGGATCTTGGCTCACTAGAAAGATTTATGGGATATACTTTCCGAATTAATAGTTAGGGCTATTAATTTGATAAAAAAATAGTGGGAGATTATTATGAATATATCATAATCATATGAACATAAAATTTTAACTCAGACAATCTAATGTTTATTTTGCGCTTTTATTATTGTAGATACTGAGTAATGGCAAACAACACAAACACACTATCCGTACGTTCAGTCCTTGAGAAGGACAAGTTGACAGGAGGAAACAACTTCCTAGACTGGCAGAGGAATTTGAGGATTGTCCTCAGGCAGGAGCGCAAGCTTCATGTCATTGATATTCCTCCTCCAGGCCCCCTTCCTGAGGGTGCTATTGCTGATGAACGAGCAGCACGCACAAGGGATGAGAATGATGCAAATGATGTTGCATGTCTTATGTTGGCAACTATGAGTGCTGAGCTTCAAAGACAGCATGTGCATATGGATGCATATACTATCAATGAGCACTTGCAAAGCATGTTTGCAAGCCAAACTCGTCAAGAAAGGTTCAACACGAGTAAGTCACTTTTTAATTGCAAACAAGGGGCGAGTGAACCAGTTGGCCCACATGTTCTGAAGATGATTGGTTATATTGAGTACCTTGAAACTTTGGGTTTCCCGATTGGTCCGGAAACTGGTATTGACCTAATCATGAATTCTTTGAACAACAAATTCACTCAGTTTGTTGTGAACTACAATATGAATGAATTTGACAAAACACCTACTGAATTGTTGCATATGTTGAAAACATTTGAGACCAACATGAAGACAGCTGAACCTGCTCCCATACTGATGGTGGGAAATAAAGGTAAGGCCAAAGGGAAGGGCAAATGGAAGGGTAAGAAGAAGATTAGATCTGATTCTACACCCAAGCCAAAGTCAGGTCCCAAACAGGATTTAAAGCCTAAAGGTGGTGTGGCCAAGGGTGAATGTCACAACTGTTAGAAAGATGGTCACTGGAAGAGAAACTGTCCAATTTACTTGGAGGATCTGAAGAAAAAGAGAGCAGTTCAGATTTCTGGATCAGGTATTTATGTTATAGAAGTCAATTTGTCTATTTCTACATCTTGGGTATTTGATACTGGATGTGCTTCTCATATTTGTATAAATGTGCAGGGCCTGCAGAGAAGTAGAACTTTGGCTAAGGGAGAAGTGGACCTAAGAGTAGGCAATGGAGCAAAAGTTGCTGCTTTAGCTGTAGGGACTTATTATTTATCTATGCCCTCTGGGCTTGTTTTAGAACTAGAAGACTGTTTTTACGTGCCTGCGATTCGCAGAAACATTATTTCTGTTTCTTGTTTGGACAAGAAAGGTTTTTCGTTTACAATAAAGAACAACAGTTGCTCTTTTGCTTTGAATAATTTAACCTATGGTGTTGCGCGTTTATTTAATGGTTTATATGTTCTTGATTTAGATAACCTTGTCTGTAATATAGAAAACAAACGACTTAAAATGAATGACTCAAATCAAACATACCTCTGGCATTGTCGTCTAGGCCACATAAATGAGAAATGCATATCCAAATTACATAAGGATGGATACTTGGATAAGTTTGATTTTGAATCATACCAAGAATGTGAATCTTGTTTGCTTGGTAAGATGACTAAAGCCCCTTTCACTGGTAAGGGTCAAAGGGCCACTAAACGTCTGGAGCTAATACATAGTGATGTATGTGGCCCAATGCGTGTAATGGCTAGAGGAGGCTACTACTACTTCATAACATTTACTGATGATTTCAGTAGATATGGATATGTATATCTTATGAAGAACAAATCCGATTCTTTTGAAAAATTTAAAGAATACAAGGTTGAAGTAGAGAAGCAAATTGGCGGAGATGCAAGTATTAAGATCTTACGATCCGATCGTGGGGGTGAATACTTAAGCACCGAATTTAGAGAGTATTTGAAAGAGTGTGGTATTGTATCACAACTCACTCCGCCAGGAACACCTCAATGGAATGGAGTTTCAGAGAGGAGAAATCGCACCTTGTTGGACATGGTGCGATCGATGATGAGTCATGCAGATCTTCCAATTAGTTTCTGGGGTTACGCTCTAGAAATAGCGGCTTTCACACTTAACCATGTTCCTACTAAGAAGGTTCAAAAGACTCCATATGAGATATGGAAAGAGAAACGGTCATGCATGAACTTTATGAAAGTTTGGGGATGTATGGCGTATGTGAAACGTCAAGAATCTGACAAGCTTGGACCTAAATCCGAAGAGTGCATTTTTGTAGGATACCCTAATGAAACAAAGGCGTATTATTTTTATAGTCCTTCTGAGCAGAAAGTGTTTATTGCTCGAGATGCTGTCTTCATGGAAAGAGATTTTGTTTCCAAAAGAAACAGTTGGAGAACTATAGATCTCGATGAAGATCGAGAATCGCAAAATAGCATTGAACCTGAAGTGGAACAAGAGCAGAATAATGATAATGCTCAACAAACATAGGTTGTTCGTAAATCTGGTAGATTTCGCAATGAGCCAGAGAGATATGGATTTCTCATGACTCAGTGTGGTGATTTGATGCTCATAGATGAAGATGAGCCTCTCACATACCAAGATGCTATGAACAGTCCAGACTCCCATGTACGAAAACCAAGTATGGACTTTGGTTGATCCACCTGAAGGGGTAAAACCCATAGGGTGCAAATGGGTTTTTAAGAAGAAAAAAGGCATGGATGGAAATGTTCAGACCTATAAAGCTAGGCTGGTTGCAAAAGGTTTCAAACAAATTCATGGTATTGACTATGATGAAACTTTCTCACCAGTTGCTATGGTCAAGTCTATAAGGATTTTACTTGCCATTGCAGCATTCCATGATTATGAAATCTGGCAAATGGATGTCAAAATAGCCTTCCTTAATGGAAGCCTTGAAGAGGATGTGTACATGACACAACCTGAGGGTTTTGTCGATCCAAGGAATGCTGGCAAGGTATGTAAATTGCGTCGATCCATTTATGGATTGAAGCAATCCTCTAGGAGATGGAATATCCGTTTTGATGAAATAGTCACAGAGTATGGCTTTGTTCAAAATGAAGATGAACCGTGTGTTTACAAGAAGGTTAGTGGGAGCTATGTGGCATTCATAGTACTATATGTTGATGATATACTACTAATGGGGAATGACATACCTTCTCTAAAGGCTGTTAAGACTTGGTTAGGGAGCAATTTCTCCATTAAAGACTTAGGAGAGACATCCTACATTCTAGGAATGAGGATCTATAGAGAAAGATCTAGAAGGATGATCGGTCTAAGTCAGAGCACATACATTGATAAGGTTTTGCATCGTTTTGGAATGCAAAATGCAAAAAGGGGATATGTCCCCGTGTCTCAAGGGATAACGATCTCTAAGGACCAGTGTCCGAAATCATTGGATGAGAAGGACCACATGAATAAAGTTCCATATGCTTCAGCAATTGGATCTATCATGTATGCAATGGTATGTACTCGCCCAGATGTCTCGTATGCTTTGAGCATGACGAGCAGATACCAGTCTAATCCGGGTGAAGGTCACTGGACGGCAGTTAAGAATATTCTTAAGTACCTGAAAAGAACTAAAGATTCATTCTTGGTGTATGGAGGAGAAGAGAAACTCGTTGTAAAAGGTTACACTGATGCAAGTTTCCAAACAGACAGAGATGATACTGTATCACAGTCTGGTTTTATGTTTTGTCTAAACGGAGGTGCTGTAAGCTGGAAGAGTTCAAAGCAAGAAACAGTAGCTGATTCTACAATGGAGGCTGAGTACATTACAGCTTGTGAAGCAGCTAAGGAGGCCGTTTGGATTCAAAAGTTCATTTCTGATTTGGGAGTGGTTCCATCGATCGCAGATCCCATTGATCTATACTGCGATAATAATGGAGCCATTGCACAGGCTAAAGAACCTAGATCACACTCCCAGGCTAAACATATACTCAGGAGATTTTACCTTATTCGAGAGATTAATGAAAGGGGTGATATACACATATGTAAAGTGCACACAAATGATAACATTGCAGACCCACTGACTAAAGGCTTGTCGCAGCAGAAGCACGATGGTCACACTAGTTCCATGGGTATTAGATATATGGGTGATTGGCTCTAGTGCAAGTGGGAGATTGTTAGTGTAGGTGCCCTAGAGGCAATACATTATTCTTTTATCTTTATGTCAGTTGATCATTCAATAAATGTATTTATTATGACCTTAATTACTGCGATATTTTGTTAGCATAATAAATGTCCTTAGAATCATGATACAAATTGTATAGTTTAAGTACATGACTTGAACTTGAGATTATATAATATATCATATTCTTAAAGGTCCCTAGTCGAGTATTATTATATAGGACAATAATAATACATAGATAGACTAGTATGTTGTTTGACAAGATAACCACATCTCATTGGTTATAAGTATGGGGATACTAAAGTCAATACATAGGTACATGTGAGAGTACATGGTACTGGACAGACCCACAGCGAGATTCTTCATGTTTAATAAAGTCATAAGAAAGACTCACAGTGATAATGGTGTAATGATCCTTTGACTTAAAATCATTATATTTCTATACGAGGATTAATATACTTTGACTACATTAAAAGTTACTTTTGATCGGGTGATGATAAAAGTGGACATTGGGTATATCATGAGTCGTATGAGAAATATGAATGATAGATAAAGGATTTAACCCTCCTATAATTAGGAGAGATATTATTGGCCTCTTGATTGAGTGAGATTATAAAAGCATGGCCATGCTCAAATAATGATTTGTCTCGATAATCTAATCATGGATCAAGTAAACCCGGATTAAATGTTGAAGAGGATGACTAAATACATGCCTCGAGTTTAATCTATAATATGTATGGTTAAAGGAATTATATTACACGAAAAACATTAATCACGAAAGGCTTTATCTAATCACGATTTAATTATTTTTTAATTGGGTAACAATGATGTATTACTAGATACCGCTCATTGTTTATAATTTTATTAGAGAATAAAATTATTGCCAATTAAATAATAGCCTATAGGGTGGCACAAATAGAGCACTTAATGGAATAGTTAATTTAAATTATGGATTTAAATTAATTGATGATTATTTGAATTTTATTATAATTAAGTAAGACTTAATTGAGATAATATAAATTCGAATTAAAAGGAATGTTTTTGCCCATAATAATTAAGTATGACTTAGTTATTAATTAAATAATAGAAATTCATTTTTATTATTTAATCCAATACCTACTAGGGTTGGGCTTTGCTATTATGGGCTTTTTTAATCAGTCATTATAAATAGATAATGAGAGGTTAAAGAGGCTTGTACGTTTTTTAAGAAAACCCTAGCAGCAAAGAGAGGCAGAGGCAATTCAGATCATCAAGAAGGAGGCTAGTACATCCATTCCGTAGTCAAGTTCGTGAGACGTTCTTGAAGGTGCTTGTGTGGATACCATAGAGGTGTTTCTCTGAGAGGTAGACACAAAGCGTGATAGCTAGGATCTCCGTTGAGTTCGTGAAAGTTAATCTCTTGAAAGGTATGATTCGTTATCTCCATAATCTGCCCATAATTATACATGGATCCTGTTTTTGGGTTTTGAAAGTTTTGTTTTATTTACGTTTATCCGCTGCGTTTTATGCCTTCGGAACCCAACACATGTTTCAAAAAGGACTAAACGAACCTTTGAGTTAAGTCAAAATGGTGGCTAATGCCCTTGGTATAAAAGAGAGACTCAAGATGATAATGTCCTCGGAAGAGTAGAGAAAAGATTTTGAGAAAATGGAAATAGAAGTGAAGGTAACCGGAGCCGGTACCAAAAAGCTATTTGAGATTGTAATACAGCCCGAATTATTGAAAAAGATCATATTGTGCCAAGAAAAATTGATGAATGAAGGTAGAGAGTCAATGACTGGAGAAGAGATTAATACCAAGAAAGATGATAAGGGAATAACGAGGTATTCCTACAGAATTTGGGTTCCAAACATTTAAGAGCTTAAGGACTGGATCTTAGATGAAATCTATAGCTCGAGGAATAAGATTTAGGGCAAACCCCGAATGTGATAGTCAGGGAGGTTGTCATTAAGAAAGAAGGAGCCCATAACATAATGAAGTGGAAAACAAGGATTTTAACGTATAAGATAACCCCAAGTATGGGAGAAGGATGAAACATTTCATACTAAGGAAACAGAAAGTCGAGTAAGGAAAGGAGACTGTTAGGTCCCAATTTGTTTGTAGAAGGGGGGTTGAATGCAAACAATACCGTTTAAGCGAATAAAATGCGGAATAAAAAAGTGAAACAAAATTCAAGTTAAATAAAACTTTTATTAAACTTGAAAGGTGTTACAACTACGGTATCGGTTACAAGGGATTAATCTCAAATCAATTATTACAAATCTAGAATAAATTCGACATGAACTTTTTCTATTTTTGCAATTAAAAGATCAAATGCTAAATGCGATTTGAGATTAAGTTCTAGGGATTTTAATCCGCTAGATTGATACACAAGAACAAGATAAATAATTCTAGTGGATTGGATTTAACTTTTCAATCTAGAATTTTGATCTTGAATAAAGCAGATGAAAAATAAAATGTTGAGCCTTTGTTTTCTGCTGAGTTCTTGACTTGTGTTTTTTTTGTTGAAATATTGCATTATTGCCTTCTGCTGTGTTTTGTTGTTTAAGTAAACAAAACCATCTAGTTTACTCAGCAAGACTTTCGGCAAGACAATCAAATGAACTGGTATGACAATCCATTTGAACTGGTAGGACTTTCGGTGAGACTATCCTTTTGAACTAGCAAGACAATCCCAATAGCTAGCAAGACAATCAGAATGAACTAGCAAGACTTTCGATATGACTATCAATTGTCATACCGATTGTCATAGTAGTTCAAATCAAATTGTCTTACTGAATTATTAATAGATTTTAATCTAATAATAATTCTGAAAATCCTTAATATTAATTCTGAATTAATTAATCAATTAATTCAATTAATCAATAAATTAATCTTTGCAGATATAATTTATTTTCATAATTAAATTATATGACTTAATTAATTAATAGAGAATTAATATTAATCTTGAGCAGCAACCATTCTTTTGAAAATCTTCTGAAAATTACTGTCAAGTATGAATCAATTCCACCACTTCAATGTTGACACTCGATGTACTGTCTGTTTCATGAGTGACTAACTTCCGTGACGTTTCTTCAAGTCTTGACCTTGATACTCTTGATTTTCTTCAGACTAAATCCTTGTAATTAATTGATACCCGGACGAGATCTCTGTCACTTGATTAAATCCACAATCCTGATTTATATCACTGAGATTTGATCAATTTCTTGAGCTTCTTCCAGTGAATTAAGTCTTCAAGTCTGTAGATGAATAATGTTTCTTAACCCTTTGACAGATGTTACTATATGAGATCTCTCTGACGATAGATCCACTATTTACTTATTACATTCTTATTTGAGTTGAGTTAAATTCTCGAATATACAAATAGGCTATGCCATATGCCTTTCAATCTCCCCCTATTTGCTTGTTAGACAATAACAACAAATACCTAGAGGATAACTCAACTAACAAATAAGAAAAAGATATAAACAGAAATGCAAAGTAAATAGCAGAAAAGTTCTGGATTATATTTAACATTTTCCAGATTCCAAAAGAAATTTACAAGTGAATACAAGATAGATGTTCCTCTAGCCTGAACATATAACTACATTAGACTATCTTGATTCATAAAGCTCTAATCATATTACATTGAGTTTTGAGCTAATTGATTTCAGTTGTCTTCTCTTCTGACTTCACCTTCTTCTAAATCTTGAAGCAACTCTTTGTCAAAGACACGATCCTTTTCTGAAGTGAAGCTTGTTGGTCTGACTGGTTGAACTCCAACTGACTTCAGCTTATTCTTGATCTGATTGTACCTTTTAATATTTTTTTCACAATAAGCTTGAATCAAATCAGCAGCTTGAGTCTTCAACATGGATGAGTATCCAGCAGTTCTTAAATGATGTTCCATCCAGACCAGATGCTTAGCTGAGTAGTCTTTAAGAGATTGTACATCTAGCTGACAGATTTGAAGACAATCAGACTTAAAGAATCTCACCTGATGAGGATTGTTGACCACTTGAGGACTAGCCCTGCTGGCAAACTCTTTAAGCCTTTCTCGAAGAACTTCATTCAATTCTGAGCTTCTTTTTACCTTATTGAGAAGAACCCAAATCTCTGACAAAGAACGATTCTCAAACAGATGAAGTGACACCTTGAAAGATCCTTCACTCTGACAATATACAAAAATGCTCATCTCATTTAGGGATCTATCAAAAGCAGCTGTGATCCTTGAGACTTCAGTCTTGATAGCATTCATGTACATGTCATTGTTAGGATTTGAGATTTCCAGCTTGTCAAGAAGATGTAGGAACTGTCTATCATTGTTAGTGCTCAGCTGAGGCATATCAAGTACTCTCCTAGCTTCATCCCATTTTTCACCAATCTTCAGTCTGACATCTCTTCTCCTTTCTTGAGCCTTAATGTCATGAAGACGTTGCTTTTGAAGAGTTTCTGTTCTTTGTATGTCTTTCCTCTTGTCAATGATCTGGGAGACCTTTTTGAGTTCAGCTTCTTTTCTTTTCATCTCTGACTGCTGCTGCTGAAACTCTTTCTCAAAGATAGGATCCACTGTAGCTTCCTCTTCCCAATCTCCAAAATCACTTTCCTCTTCAGCTTCAAATAAACCATCTTTATCTTCCAAGACTGGTTCAGTGGGAATGTCAAAAATATCAAAGTCATCCTGTTCTCCACTGTAATAGACATCATCAGCCTTTCCTTTGTCCCCAGCAGAGGTATCTTTTTCTTTCCTCTTTCCACTACTCCCTTTCTTCTCCCCCTTAGTTGAGGGATCCTCTACTGATTTTCCCTTAGATCCTCCATGACCTCCATCACCTCCCGAGCCTGAGCCTCCACCAGACGGCCCTTCAAAGTAAGTCCTTTGTTCTTCATTGGGACAGTGAGAATTTTTGATCATGTAGTACAGGTGCTTCATCCCTTCATTCAGATATTCCATACCTGTCTCTATCTTCAGAAATCTAGAGGAATCCAGTTAATGATTCATTTCAACCAAATCTTCAAGAGAAGTCATCCTTGTATGTAGAGAGCAAAAGTCAGAAATGTCATCAGATGATAAAGTTGGAGTTTCCTGAATGGAATTAAGCTTTGGTGTGACAGTGTTCTTGAGATCTGAGATATCATTCCTTATGAGTGCCAGCTGATTGTTGACAGAGGTGGAAGAAGAAGACCGTTCAACCACTTGTGCTTTGAATGCTTGAGCTTCAGCTTGACTTTTAGCAAGTTCTTCTTTTAGAGCAGCAATTTGAGCTAACAGGTTTACAGTATCAGTGTCTGTGTGTGCTCTCACCTGAATTTCACTCGTGTTTGGTTCACTCGCCTCACGTGCTTGTGTTTCTCTCAATATAATTGCTCGTGAGGAGTCTTCCTGTTGCTGTTCTTTTGTACCTGCAGTTAAAATCACCCTAGCCTCTTCAAGAGAGGTCAGTGGTGGTGCAATGGGAATTCACGAGTCCCGATCCTCAGTCAAACCTATCATTTCATGTGAAATAGATGTCTGAATTGCTTCAGGGATAGATTGACCGAGTTGCCCTCCACTTTCTCCAGATAAATCTGCGAGTGGAGAATCCCGTGAGGGAGCCAGAGGTGTTTGATCTGGGAGGGGAGAAAATGACTCTATTAAGGGTGGCTGAGAGTCAGATTTTCCGTCAGAAGCATGTGACTGCTCTTCTGCCGTAACTATGGAAGGCACTGTAACAGACTCTATGTGCACTCCTCGCTCTGTGTCCTGAGTATCATCTGTGGATATGTATGGTTCCATTGTGAGTAATGGAATTGTGCTTGACTCAGTACAAGATGCCATGGCCCTATGGCGAATTTCAATAGATTCATCCTGTTGAGAGAATGTCTCTAGTAACTGTTCATCGGCCATTTCAAAGTCCATGTCCTGTTGGGAGGACAAGGATGGGCTTTCAGATGCCTCAGTATAAGTTCTTCTTTTCTTTGGAGGAGGCAGAGCTGAGGGTTCACTCATATTTAACAATGCACTACTTCCTATTAATCTTCTGGGTAACATTTTAGACAGAGGGGGAGTGGTTGAGATAGAATGTGACTCTGTGTTTGGCTCTATGACCTGGGATTGAAGCTGTGGTTCTACAACTTCATGGTCAGCCCTATCAACCACTGGGGGTCTTTCAACAGAAGTAGGAATGGAGTGAGAGTGAGGAATTACTACCTGTAAAGGAAGAGCATCTGATGTTGGAGGAGCCTGGGTGGCTTGAACCACTGGAGGTTGAGGTTGCTGTTCATGACCGGGAAGATTGAAAATAGGTAAAGGAATATAGGTGGCCATGAAAGCAGATACAAGTACTGGAACTTGCATGAATTTAAAGGTTGTGTCTTGGCGGGTGTAAATCTTTTTGCTTACTGGAGGGGGTTCGGTTACTGCAGAGTTAGCAAAAAGGGCTTTGTGTTCAGGTGTGAGAAGATAAGCATGAGAAAACGAGCATAGTAACATGATACCCTATGATTTGTAGAATGATCACGTAAAGCAGTAGTGAGACGTCTCAAGAGAATGGGAAAAAGTAGTTTGCCAAAATTGATCCTTTGATTGAAAACAACCGCAAGACCAATATACTGCAGAGTGGAAGTGATGTTGTGAAAGTTGGATTTAGTGCAGTTGGCAAACACTTTAGAAAGTGTATCGAAGAAAATATCCCATTCAGACACCAAATTGGATTTAGAAAGTTTGGTTAAATTGATCACCCCCTGATAGTGAATAGCATGGAAAAAATTTGTGATATCATTTTCAGAGGGTAAATTACAGAAATTGTCCAATGGAAAATTTAACGCCTGATTGACTACTGTTTCATCAACCACATACTGTGTGTTTATCACGGTGAATGAAAGAGATTTTGAATCATCGGCCACAGTAGAGGTTGTGCAAATCAGTCTAAGCAGATCGACATTTAAAATCACATTTGATTTAATAGCAGAGCTAACAATCGAATGGTCATTTAAAATTCTAATCCAAGGCTTAAATTTTTCCACATCATATTTTTCCGGATTAAAATAACCAACCTGATTATGCGCGACAATTTGGAAATTGAGAGCCATTTTAAAATAATAATAAGACACACACTTTCAGAATTTTAAGAATAATATTAAAAGTTCAAATTAATTAAATTAATTTAATAATTCGAATTAAATTAATTATAATCGAAAAATTTAGACAGGAATGTATCTCGTTAAAATTCCTAACTCACAAACACAGTTTTGAAAAACCAAAAGACACAAATCAGAAATTAAAAATAAAATAAAATAAAAAAATACCCAAAATCAAAAAACAGAAACTGATTTTGATTTGTTTGATTTCTTTTAACAAAAATCCAACAGCACTTCTGTATGTATATACTTGTATTTATATATCACAGGAGTGATGATTTTTGTATGCTGAGTAAAAACTCGAGCAAGAAACAATGGTGACTTTGGAGTAGCAGTTCGAAGAGAGAGAGAAAGAGAAGGAGACTGTTGAAATTTTGAAATAAAATGAACTGATGAAAATAAAAAAAACAGACACACAAACCATTAAGTAGTATAACTGGTATGACAATCCGGGATTGTCATACCGATTGTCATACCAGGTTAAAGACAGAAAAAAAAACAAATAAAACAAAACAAATAAAAATAAATAACTGGTATGACAATCTGATAGTCATACCGATTGTCATCCCAGTACAAAATAAAACAATATAATTCTGATATTAATTTTATTACTGGCATGACAATCAATAGTCATACCGATTGTCTTGCCAGTTATAAAATTAATCTGATTTCAAAATAACCAATCATTATTACTAAAATGACTTTCAGCAAGACAATTTCAATTGTCTTGCCGATTGTCATTCTAGAATAAGATAAAATAAGTATTAACAGATTTATATATATATGTGTACTGAAATGATTTTCAGCAAGACAATTTTAATTGTCTTGCCGATTGTCATTCCAGTAGAAAGACTATATATATATATTTACAGAATATATTAACAAATATGGAAAACTGAAGTAAAGTCTTATATAAATAGTAAAAATTCAGAAAATATTTACAAAATTAAAATAATTAAAATATTTCAGAGATAATAATATTTTCAGTCCAAAAATAGATTTCTTTTGAATTTATATAAATTAAATTCATAGAAAAATATTTTTAGAGAAAATAAAATATTTTTAGATATTTGAAGTTAACAAGTCGAGTAAATAAAACCGATAAGATAATAAAAATTCCATAGAAATAAGCAAGAAATATGATAGAATGATAAAACAAATTTGCAAATGAATTTTTCATTTATGAAAAATTCATTTGTAAATTCATTCAAGAACAGATCTCAGGTATTAATAAAATTAATCACTAAAACTATTCAACATGCCCAATTTACCAACTAATCTGGTAAATGTGGATTCATCAAGTGGTTTAGTGAAAATATCTGCTATTTGTTCTTCTGTTGGAACAAAGAATAGTTCAATAGTACCATTCATGACGTGCTCTCTAATAAAATGATACCTGATGTCAATGTGCTTTGTCCTCGAGTGCTGCACAGGGTTGTTGGTGATGGCTATTGCACTTGTATTGTCACATAAAATAGGAATTTTGTTCAATACAGAGTCATAGTCCCGTAGCTGGTTCCTAATCCACAAGATCTGAGCACAGCAGCTTCCAGCAGCAATATATTCAGCCTCGGCCGTTGAGTTGGAAACTGTTTGCTGTTTCTTGCTGTACCATGAGACTAGCCTGCTTCCTAGGAATTGACAACTTCCTGAGGTGCTTTTCCTATCAACAACACTTCCTGCGTAATCTGAATCTGTATATCCAACAAGGTTAAAACCAGATTCTTTAGGGTACCAAATACCTAGATTTGGTGTTCCCTTAAGATATCTTAAGATTTGTTTAACAGCAACGAGATGAATATCTCTAGGATCCGCTTGGAACCTTGTACATAAGTATGTAGCATACATAATATCTGGTCTACTTGCAGTAAGATAGAGTAACGAGCTAATCATACCTCTGTAGCTTGTGACATCTACCTTAATGGAGTTTTCACATGGTCCAAGCTTGACAGCTGTAGTTGATGGAGTCCTTGCTGATGCAGAATCCTCTAGATTGTACTTTTTGAGGAGTTCCTTGAGATACTTGGATTGACAAATAAATGTTCCATCTAACCTTTGATTTACTTGTAATCCAAGAAAGAACTTCAGCTCTCCCATCATGCTCATTTCAAACTTGCTGTGCATTAACTTAGCAAATCTCTTACAGAGATTATCATTAGTAGACCCAAATATTATATCATCCACATAGACTTGGACTAATATAGTATCATTCTTATGTTTTTTAGAAAAGAGAGTTTTGTCTATGACACCTCTAATAAAGCTATTTTCAATAAGAAATTCAGAGAGAGTGTCATACCATTTTCTTGGAGACTGTTTGAGCCCATAGATAGCCTTGAAAAGAAAGAAGACAAAATCCAAATGATCTGGATCTTCAAAACCAGGAGGTTGCTCTACATATACCTCTTCATCCAGCTTTCCATTCAGAAAGGCGCTCTTGACATCCATTTGATAAACTTTAAAGTTTGAGAATGCTGCGAATGCCAGAAATATCCTGATGGCCTCAAGTCTAGCCACTGGAGCATAGGTTTCATCATAATCAATGCCTTCAGCTTGAGAATACCCTTTTGCTACCAGTCTTGCCTTGTTTCTTGTAACCACACCATCTTCATCTAGTTTATTCTTGAATACCCACCTAGTACCAACAGCTTTCTTGTGTGTAGGTCTAGGTACTAGTTTCCAGACTTGTTGACTTTCAAACTGATTGAGTTCATCTTGCATAGCAATCACCCAATCTGGATCAGTTAGTGCTTCTTTAATCTTCTTAGGTTCCATCTCAGAAAGAAATCCTGAGAACAGACACTTATTTTGAGTAGCACGTCTAGTTCTGACTCCAACATCTGGATCACCAATAATCAACTCAAAAGGGTGAGCTTTATTCCAGACAGTCTATCTTGGAAGATTTGATCTTGATGATTCGCCTTGAAATTCATTGTGATGTTGTGTCCTACTAGATGATCCTTCAGCATCTCCCCCTGAGTTGTTGCCATGTTGACTTGAAGATTCTCCATCAGTAGCAGTGATATCTACATTGTTGCCAAAGTTTCCATCACTATTACCTTGAGTATCATCAAGATTAACAAGTTCTTCATCAGCAACAACCTCAGGTTCTTGACCATGTTCTGATTCTGAATCTGACATATCATCAAACTTCAGTTTCTCAGAAGGATCTTCAGTTTCGATACTAGGGAGTTTAGTGTCATCAAATGTAACATTGACACTTTCAGTTACTTTGTGTTGATCAATGATATACACTCTGTATGATCTTCTTCCATATCCAACAAAAATACCCTCATATGCCTTTGCCTCGAATTTATCACGACGCTCATCTCCATCCTTGAGCACGAAGCATCTGGCACCAAATACATGAAAGTATTTGATAGAAGGTTTCTGTTCATTCAAAATCTCATAAGGAGTTTTCATGAAGTCTTTGTTGATTAGAGTTCGATTCTGAGTATAACATGCAATATTGACAGCTTCAGCCCAAAAGTACATTGGAAGACTGGATTCACTTAACATCATTCTTGCAGCTTCAATCAATGTACGATTCTTCCTTTCTACCACTCCATTTTGCTGAGGGGTTCTAGGAGCTGAAAATTGTCTGGTAATCCCTTTGTCTGTACAGAATTCATTGAGAAGTGCATTCTTGAATTCTGTCCCATTATCTGACCTTATTGCTCTAACAGGGACGTTAGAATCTAACTCAATCATCTTGATATGATCAATCACAACTTGTGGTGTTTCATCCTTAGAGTGAAGAAATAAAACCCACGTATACTTGGAATAGTCATCAACTATCACAAGACAGTAACACTTCTTTGACATCGAAAGGACATTAACTGGTCCAAATAAATCCATGTGCAATAATTGTAGAACACCAGTTATGGAAGATGTGTTAGTGCCTCTGTGACTTGCTTTCTTTGACTTTCCTTTCTGGCAAGCCTCACATAGTCCTTCTGGAGAGAATTCCAGCTGAGGCAGACCTCTTACCAATTCTCTTTTTACAAGAGAATTCATTGTTTTAAAATTGAGATGAGAAAGTCTCTTGTGCCATAGCCAACTCTCATTTGACGATGCCTTTGCATAGAACAATTGACTTCAGGATTGCTTCCAGAGTTCATGTCAGCTACGAACAGATTTCCTTTCCGGATTCCCATTAAGGAGGGTTTTTCACTTTTCTTGTGTAGAATCTGACACTTCAGCTTGTCGAATAAAACATTGTAGCCGTTGTCACAGAACTGACTAATGCTACGCAGATTGTGTTCAAGTCCTTGCACAACATATACATTTTCAATAATAACATTTCCAGCTAGCAAACAGCCATATCCCTCCGTTAAACCTTTGCTGTTATCTCCAAAGGTAACCACTGGGCCAGCTTTCTCAACCACATTTGATAGCAGGGCTCTATCTCCGGTCATATGTCTTGACGATCCGCTGTCAAGAATCCACACTACCGGTTGTACCTGTTTAATGCCCTCTTTTCTTGACGATGAGGTGCTTGCATCACTAGCCATGAGAGCAAGATTCCCAACTTCTTCATCTTCACTGTCAGTATCATCCCAGCTTCTTCCCTTTGCCAGGTAAGCCCTTTCAGATTTACTCTTCTGATTAGAATCGTAAGAGTTCTTCCTAGCTTGTTTTGGCTTCCTGCATTCTGTGGCAAAGTGTCCCAACTCATTGCAGTTGAAGCATCGAATGGTGCTTCGATCAACCATCCCTGTTTTATACCCACCACTGCTGGTGTTAGAGGATGAAGATCCACCTTTCTGGAATCTGTTGTAGTTGGACTTGTACTTGAACTTGGGATTCCTTTTGAATCTGACATTTGAGAATCTCTTGACAATCAGGGCCATTGACTCATCCTCCAATTGCTCCAGTTCTTCCAAGGAATAATAATCATCTCCTGATTGATTTGTAGTAGGAGGATCAAATTATGCTACTATCACATTATCTTCAACCTTGGAAGACTGTACCATTCTTTCTGACTGTTGAGATTGTTGTTGATATTGTGGTTGTTATTGTTGTTCATCAGCTACTAGAGCAGTAGACGTGCTGACCACTCTTCCTTTCCCGTAAACTTCCTTCTGCTGAATCTGCTCCAACTCATAAGTCTTTAACACACCATAGAGCCTTTCCAAAGAAATCTCACTCAGATCTCTTGCTTCTCTTATGGCAGTGATTCTATGTTCGAGATGAGTTGGCAGTGTTAAAAGGAACTTTTTGTTGACCTCCCTGATGGAATAGTATTTACCATTAATGTTCAGGTTGTTGATCAATGCATTGTACCTCTCAAACACTTCAGTGATTCCTTCTCCTGGATTGGATTTAAAGTATTCATACTCAGAGGTTAGGATTTCTAACTTGTTCTCCCTAACTTCCTCTGTGCCTTCATTAATAATCTCAATAGTTTCCCAGATATGTTTGGAATCTTTACAATTCATCACATGTCTATTCATCAAGGGATTAAGGGAATCTACTAAAATTAATTGAAGGCTAGCATCCAGGGAGGCTTCTTCTATTTCAGCAGGAGAGAAATCCTCAGGATCTTTCACATAAGTTCTCGCTTTGGTGATCACCACATCATTTTCTATTACCTCTGGTTCAATAACCATAGGAATTTTTGGACCCTTCTTTAACACTTGCAAATATTTGGGATTAGCCACTTGTAAAAACAGTAGCATCTTCTTCTTCCACATAACATATTTTTCTTTATCGAAAAGTGGAATTTTAACGGTTCCAACTTTTTGTGTAGTCATTATGAATTTTTTGAGTGAATAAAAAATTCAAGAAGTGAAAGAAACACAAAAGTCTAGGATCTAGATTTGTACGTTAATCAGAAGGCTCTGATACCAATTGTTAGGTCCCAATTTGTTTGTAGAAGGGGGGTTGAATGCAAACAATACCGTTTAAGCGAATAAAATGCGGAATAAAAAAGTGGAACAAAATTCAAGTTAAATAAAACTTTTATTAAACTTGAAAGGTGTTACAACTACGGTATCGGTTACAAGGGATTAATCTCAAATCAATTATTACAAATCTAGAATAAATTCGACATGAACTTTTTTTATTTTTGCAATTAAAAGATCAAATGCTAAATGCGATTTGAGATTAAGTTCTAGGGATTTTAATCCGCTAGATTGATACACAAGAACAAGATAAATAATTCTAGTGGATTGGATTTAACTTTTCAATCTAGAATTTTGATCTTGAATAAAGCAGATGAAAAATAAAATGTTGAGCCTTTGTTTTCTGCTGAGTTCTTGACTTGTGTTTTTTTTGTTGAAATATTGCATTATTGTCTTCTGCTGTGTTTTGTTGTTTAAGTAAACAAAACCATCTAGTTTACTCAGCAAGACTTTCGGCAAGACAATCAAATGAACTGGTATGACAATCCATTTGAACTGGTAGGACTTTCGGTGAGACTATCCTTTTGAACTAGCAAGACAATCCCAATAGCTAGCAAGACAATCAGAATGAACTAGCAAGACTTTCGGTATGACTATCAATTGTCATACCGATTGTCATAGTAGTTCAAATCAAATTGTCTTACTGAATTATTAATAGATTTTAATCTAATAATAATTCTGAAAATCCTTAATATTAATTCTGAATTAATTAATCAATTAATTCAATTAATCAATAAATTAATCTTTGCAGATATAATTTATTTTCTTAATTAAATTATATGACTTAATTAATTAATAGAGAATTAATATTAATCTTGAGCAGCAACCATTCTTCTGAAAATCTTCTGAAAATTACTGTCAAGTATGAATCAATTCCACCACTTCAATGTTGACACTCGATGTACTGTCTGGTTCATGAGTGACTAACTTCCGTGACGTTTCTTCAAGTCTTGACCTTGATACTCTTGATTTTCTTCAGACTAAATCCTTGTAATTAATTGATACCCTGACGAGATCTCTGTCACTTGATTAAATCCACAATCCTGATTTATATCACTGAGGCTTGATCAATTTCTTGAGCTTCTTCCAGTGAATTAAGTCTTCAAGTCTGTAGATGAATAATGTTTCTTAACCCTTTGACAGATGTTACTATATGAGATCTCTCTGATGATAGATCCACTATTTACTTATTACATTCTTATTTGAGTTGAGTTAAATCCTCGAATATACAAATAGGCTATGCCATATGCCTTTCAGAGACCCGAGATGGTACTCTTATACGGTAATTCATGGACCGGTCTAAAGTGAACTTAGACTATTATCCCCAACCACCACCCTGAGGAGACAGTGCGGTGGGAAATTCTTTCAGGACCTTTAAGTCGCTAAGCTCTCAGAGTTCCAAGGAACAAGCTGACCTAGCCGAGGAAAGAGCCTGGCCAAAGGAAATAGATAACTGATTTTATATTCTAAATGATAGACGAATCACAAAAGACTGTTTTTGTCACTTACCCTCCTAAGAGAGAGGCCACCCGTTGGTGAAAGACCAAGAAAGGCACGGAGCCAGAGGTTAGAATAAACTGATTAAAGTTCAGTCAATTGTTTTCGGGTAAGTAATTCCCAAGGTTATGGAGATAGTGTAAAAGCTTTAGAGCCAGAACAAAGGCAGACGAGTATGATTAATTATGAAGCTAAGTTGTAAAAGTTGTCAAGACTCATTCTGATGACAAGAATCCCAGAACGACGTGCGTGAAATGATTATAATAGAAAAGAAAATAAAAAGAAACTGAAGTGGAAAGGAAAATAAAGACAATAGAGTTTGAGGAATGATAAGGGAGTTGGGTATGAGGAAACCCTAAAGATTCGTAGCAATAGAAATAGAAAAGTATGTAATCGTTAGGATGAGGGTGATTCACCATGAGTTAAAGTTGATGGTTGAAGGCATAAGAGATACATATAGTTTATCCCCTGTAAGTTGGGAGGATTCGAGGAAACCTTGAGATAGTTTGAAGGATATATAATGAGAAATTATTAAGAAGAAGTTCACGTTGAACACGACCAATATCTTCCAGAACATCCCTGTTGTCATTACCAAATTAGGAAAGAAAAGCAGGTAACCATTGTTATATTTTGAAGGCCATATGGGTTGACCTCAGTCTGAATAAAGATGTTATTGTGAAATTAAGCATATGCTGTCGAGGTGGGAATGATTGAATAAGATACCCTTATCAGGGATATATGACTTGATTTATCCATGGAAGGATGCATGTACTTTTTTTAAAGGTGGAATTAAGGATAGAACATCGGTAACTTAAAATGAATCCTAGGGGAATGCATAAAGGTTGGCATTTCACCCTTAACAGGGATAGTATGAGTTTTGGCAGTATGAATTGGAAAGGATTAAGGTAACAACAACCTTTAAGGATCAGTAGGGAAATTTTTCAGAAGTATATAGACAATGGTTCTAGTATTAGTAAATGGTATTTTGATATGCCCTGTATCTAGGGAATACAGGAGGGATGATTCAAGGATAACCTTAGAGGTCTTACAAGGAGAAAGGTAATATTCAAAGTTCTCAAGAATAGAAATTTTGATAAAGGAAATATGGCGTAATTATAATAATGCGAGGTGGGGCACGTGTTGAACCATAAGAAAGTATAATCGATCCAATGAGGGTCGAGATTGGTGAAAACAAGAAGGACCCAAGATAAGAGACGTCCTAAGTATGATCAAGAGTCAGCCATGATAATGTTCACATCTAAAGACTAAGGCAATGACTTATGGAAAAATGGTGATTTTTTTTCTCAACAGGACTTAAGAGAAGCATTTTCACATAAGCAGTGATTGAAATGAGGTAGAAAATTTAGTTGGAGGTGGTTAAAATGACATTGAGTGTAAGGAAATTTTACTATCAGGAAAGGCCAAAGAGGTGGTCAACACTTTAAGTGTAAGAGGACAATTATCGGCGCTCGTGCCAGAGGAATACAGTGATAATGGTTAATTTCGTGAAGGTTGTATTATGGTGTAAAAGATTGGCATTCCTTCTGATGACTGTGCGGTACTCAACCGTAATAGTAGTTTGGTAAAAAAAAAATTAATTCATGTTAATCGCAATGTGCGGGCTATCTATCTTAGAAGGTCCTATCTTGAGATAAGCCAGGACCATGTTTCAAAAAGGACTAAACGAACCTTTGAGTTAAGTCTTCTATTTAAGGCATATGATTAAGAATGGTATTAACCTGCTATCGTTTCTTAGATTGAAACTCTTCTGTAATTTTATCTACTTCATATCATGAATGTACGTCAGGATCTGGAGTGTTCTTCATGAATCAGGAATGGTGATTATGTTAACTCCTTAAAAGATTTTGATACGGCAGATATAGACTCTGTATGATTAGATATTAAGATTTCGAGGAAAGCGAATGACTACAGTAGGTCAGCGATGGACCATAGTAATGCAGCAATGATTCTGCGAGTAATGAGTTGATTTCAACCGTTAGAGTTGTATTAAAATGGATGTTGAGATTGAGTACCACTAATCGGGTCGTGGTGATGTATAAGTTATCATTGATAGACTAATTAAGTCAATTATTTACCTATGAATATATATTCCTTCTTATCGATAAAGAGTAGTATTACTATACGAAGAAGGTTGCGGTGTAGCAATGGATTCCAGTAACGATGATATCTAGAACAAAATCCCTTATTTGAGTTTCGATGTCGAGGGAGTTTAAAAAGTGAGTGTTTATGAGCTCGAGCAAGAGCATGGGTCCATGGAATGATGGACGGAATAGTAAATATTCTGGCACATGAAATGCGATGCTATAATACCTGATGTTGATATATATATACGTATATGTTTTGTTCTCCTATGATAAACCTCTATAGTTCAGAGGTAAATTCCAAGACAGATATTTTGTGGCAGTATATTTTATATATATACAATTCTCTTCAATTCATTCTTTTCTCTCCTTTTCATTTTGTATAAACTAAGAAGAATAACCCTTCCAGAAGGGGAGATATTGCCGAATGACTATCTATCTGTGTGATAGAAGCCTAGTAGGATACCACATGTTGTGTAATTGCTTGTCAAGTACTAAAGGTTGGCCACCTTCTGTACTAACTATGCAATAGAACAAGTGTTCTTGATCATAGTGATCTCTCAACAAATTCCTTTACCTCTATATGATGGATCAAGCTTTCGAAGATAGAAGTAGTTAGAAAAGGAGTAGTATGAGTATGGTGGTATTCGGAATGGAAACACATTCGTGATACTAAGGTTGACGCGTGTATTAAAAGGTTATAGAATGCTAACGAGCAAAGGTGTAACCAATATAGTGTTATGTACGAAAGATAGTAACGATTACGAACTGGAAAAGAGTGGGTATTAAGAAGCAAAAGCTATAACGCTAGAAGCTATGATGAGAGTCTGTGTGATAGACTTGAAAGAATTTGGAATGATCACTTAGCACGGATTGAGTTTTCTTACGACAATAGATCATATGTCATTATCGAGATATCACCTTATGAGATCCTTGAGGGAAGACATTGTCGATCTCCCTTATGTTAGGATGAAGTTATAAAGCACAAGATGCTCGGATCCGAAGTGGTCCAATGGACCAAAGACATAGTGGATCTAATCAGAAGACGGATGACAACAACCCCAGGATGGATAAAAGAGGTATGCTGATTTGACTCGAAAGGACAAAGAGTATGAAATAGGGGACCTAGTAATATTAAAGGTGTCCCTTGGAAGGGATTAATGAGGTTCGGAAAGAAAGGAAAGCTAAGCCCACGAATTGTTGGACCCTTGGATATATTAAGACGTATTGGGAAGTTGGCATATGAGCTAGCCCTACCCCCGAACATGTAGCAAATTCATAACGTGTTCCACGTATCAATGTTAAGGAAGTATAATTCGGATGCCTGAGAAATAGGGGCATATGAACGCATAGACATGCAACCAGACGTAACCTATATGGAGCAACCGGGAAGGGTTATAGATTGAAAAAGAACAGGTGCTTAGGAGAAGTGTTATCAAACTAGGCAGAGTTTTGTGACAGAACCACAATGTGGGAAAATTGACTTGAGAGTTAGAAGGCACAATGCTAGAAAAGTACCCCCATTTTGTTTTCTATCTGATTCCGGGACAGAATCCTTTTAACGAGGGGAGACTGTAATAACCCCAAAATTTTTGGACTTTTTGTAACCCTTAATAGTGGTTTTGCTGATTATGCTGAATAAGGAAACTTTTCATGCCACACTATGTAGGGGTTCTTTTATTGATATTCTTGAAAGGAATATGTCCTAAGTCCAATCATGTATGAGGATTTAGGAATAACTTTTATGTAATCTGTTTTGATTTCATTGATATTAATAAAAGACTTGTTTTGTTTTTATTACGGGCTTTATCTATTTAAGTGTTTAAATAAGATATACCATAGTTTAGAGTAAAGCTTTTTATGGATTATGATGAGATCATAATAGTGAGACCTAAAAAGATGAAAACTCTAAACTTAAATAGTTCCTGGTCATAGGATTACTAACTGGTAATTAATAATCCGCAAAGATCGGTACATACTATGCTTGCTTCATTATGAAGGATGTCTGTTCTCATAGACATTTGTGTGGTGACACTATAGCTAGTATGTAGGTGCTTATTATAGAATAAGTTCACTGAACATGACTCGCCCAGCTGAATAACTGATGGAGTTCACTCACGTGTCAGCAGTTGTTCGCTTAGTGATAGTTGTACAAGTATCCTTAGACTTGAGGTCATCATAGTCATCTTGTTACACTGAACTATGCTTTGGTTTAGTTCTTAGTCTCCAGGGACAATTATTAGGGCTCTTCTGGGTATAGGAATTTGTACACGAAGATAGTGTATAATCAATAAAGGATCTACCCCTTCTAGTGAAGGAAGCGAATGTTCAAGGCTAATCCACTTATGCTAGTTCAGGAATCTCTGGCCAGAGTGAATGAAATTAGAAAGGAGTTTCTAATTTGCATAGAACTATGCATAGTAAATGGTAAGCAAAGTGATTGAATTAGATAGGCTTGACACGAGATCCATGCCTTGTATTTAATCGGGACATTGTAGGATAGAAGGAGTTTATTGTACGGTAACTATTCACTGACAGGTTCTTGGTATTCTAAGCAGTGAATTCATATTATCCGGATAGTCGCGATATGTTGAAAAACATCACTCACGATGTAGAATAAATGTGATTAATTAATTAATCATATTTAATAAATTAGAGAATTTATATAAATAATGATAAAATAGTTTTATTATTATTTATTTCTACTACCGGCTTAATATTTAACCTACAGGGTCACACCATAAAAAGAGAATGATTTTATGGTGGAGGAATTAATTAATAATGGCTAGTAAATATTTATTTATGAAATAAATAATTAATTGGCAAATTTAATAATTGATTAAATGAGATTTAATTGATTATAAATTAATTAAGAAAAGTTCTTAATATTATTAATTAAGGATTTAATTTTTGGAAATTAAATCAAGAGAGAGAATTATTTCTAAAGTGTTTAGAAAAAGGATTAATGATTAAAAGGTGTTTTAATTATTAATGAGAATAATAAATGGGATAATAATAATAATATTTATGGGAAAATTTCAGCTGAAAATTTTGCCTATAAATACACTATTATAGACCCTATTTTATTCTAACCCCAGAAACCCAAAAGTTTCAGAAAACTAAATTCTCTCCACCTCCTCCTCCTCCTAAAAGTCGTTTTCTTGGTGGATACCGGTGGAGTGCTTCACACATGAGGATCAACTGCTAAAGATCTCTGATCGTTGTCTCCGAATTATTTTTAAAGGTTAGATTCGATCCCTCGAATTTTTATTCATGATTTATATGCTTTTATTTGGATTTTGTATGTGTAAAAGTGTTTTGCCATGCT
The DNA here is from genome assembly GCF_009905375.1 of Apium graveolens. Lineage (NCBI taxonomy): Eukaryota > Viridiplantae > Streptophyta > Magnoliopsida > Apiales > Apiaceae > Apium > Apium graveolens. The sequence continues at coordinate 202,544,662 of NC_133648.1, forward strand.
CCGCTGCGTTTAAAAATCCAACAATGGTATCAGAGCTTAGGTTGTATGCATATAGATCTGTGGTAAAAATTTCAGAATTTTATGTGCTTGTATGAATTAATTATGATTTTTACTAGTTATATCATGGATTAATTTTGTCTGATGAGAAATCGTTTCTCAGAATAATTTTGAATGTTGATCTGGGTTCTACAAGTGTTGTAGATCGTCTGGGTATTTTTTTCATAATTTTAGGATGTATAGATTTTTTATTATGAATTTTTGAAGTTGTTTAAATTAAATTCGTAATTAAATAATTATATATATATATGAATTGTATGTATGTATAAATCTGTCATATGCATCTGTGTGTCCCTGTTGATTGCACGGTTTAAAAGAAGGAGACATAGCACATGTGATGTGCTGCGGCACAGAAAGAGAGATATGATAGCACGCAATCCGAGGGAGAGGAAAACGGCGACTGCTGATAATAGGACGAAGGACCGCGCATCGACCACGCGCGCGTGGGGCTCACGCGCTAGCGTGCAACGCGCGGCGCGTGGAAGACACGCGCTGGTGACGTTATGCTGACGTCATGCTGACGTCATCAGATGACGTCATACTGACGTCAGCATAGGGGTTAGGGGCGCGTGAGGCGCGTGGGCGCGTGGGCGCGCATGGGGGGAGGTCTGACACGCGCCTGACAGCGCGTGTGCGCGTGGCGGCGCGTGGGGCACCTTCTTGGGGCGCGTGAGAGCGCGTGGAAGCTCAGAATTGGGCGATTTTGGTGCCGTTGGATTCGTCTTTTCGAGACGCTTCTAATAGTATATTATATTATATTTTAGGAAATTGTTTCGAACTGTTTATAGCTAACAGAAGTGTTTTTAAGCTGTTTTTAACTGTTTAAATTGCTTTTAAATACTTCATGTGATACATAGAGATGTATAATGCTTAGACTAATGTGCTAGATGATGTAACATGCCTTCCTTGATGTTTATTCATGTTGATATATGTGATATATGCTTAGTTTATCATGCGATGATAGATTCAGGTGAACTTAAATGAACATAAGGCGTTTGTTAGACAACCTAGTATAGTGAAATTGTTTCATAACCTTAATAATAATATTATGAATACAATCATGAGATTCTTGTGTTTATGAAACACGTAATTGAATATGAATTTTCGATATGAGAGAAAGGATAATTCAGTCAACAACAGATTTCTATCTGTAAGAAAGGGTTATTAAGTGACGCCTCTTGACAATGCTCCACCCGATCTGGGAATCGTCTGATTATTGATTATTGATTTGAAATATTTTATTTAAAAGGAAGAATCTCTTTATAATATGATTATGATTGTAACGTAATATAATCCCTCTAAAATTAAATAATATCAAGTAGTAATTGGCCAATGACACAACGGGCTTGTGTCGGTCATAGCCTTCCAACATGGTAGAAAGTAGTTCTTATTTTTGAATCATTGTCGTTTCGTGCCACAGCCGAGGGCTTTGATTTCGAAATAAGAAATACTTGTCTATTACATAGAGATGTGTACATTGAATAAGAATCTAAAGGTCGTTACGTGCCACAGCCGTGGGCCTTTGAGGACTGATTCAATTGTACGGAATGTTGGGTTTAGACTTAACTTAGAATATTGAGTTTGTCGTGCCACAGCCGTGACTCAATTATTCAAGAGGCTAAAGTTTGATTAGGGAATAACATAAGATGTAATTGACAAGAGTTGTCTGCCTATTGAACATTACATGGCGTTTCATGCCACAGCCGGGGTTGTGTAATGGAATGTAGGATCCCTATTCCCACTAGCATTATGAATGCTTAATTTTTCACGTAGAGGGTTGAATAAATTAGATAAACTAGTGGGAGCCACTTATGAATAAAGACCCGATTCATATAGTGTTTTGAAATAAAATCGAATATTTGCTAAGTGTTGTTATGTGTTTATCATTTACAGATTTACTTTGTACGTTATGTTTTCTGCACTATCACTCAGGAGCATACTAGATGCTCACAAATTGACTGGTCCTAATTATGCTGACTGGCTTCGAAACTTGAGAATTGTTCTCAGGATTGAGAAGCTGGAATACGTGATTGACTCACCTAAGCCTACTGAACCTGCTAGTGATGCACATAATGATGAACACGTTGTGTATCGTAACTGGATAGATGATGCAAATATTGCTCAATGCATCATGCTAGCTTCTATGAACATTGAGCTACAGAAGCAACATGAGCATATGGATGCTCACACTATCCTCATGCATCTACAAGAGTTGTATGATGTGGCAGGGAGGACAGCTCGATATGAGATATCGAAGGAGTTGTTCGGTTGTAGGATGTCTGAGGGATCATCTGTGAATGACCATGTACTTAAGATGATCAATTTGATTGAGCGTCTTGGACAACTTGGTTTTGCCATGGATGGGGAGCTGAGCCAAGACTTGGTCTTGCAATCGCTTCCGAGTTCGTTCTCGCAGTTTGTTGTGAACTTTCACATGAATAAGTTGGATGTCAGCCTGCCTGAACTCCATAACATGTTGAAGACTGCGGAATTGAATTTTCCCCCTAAGAAGAGTTCTGTTCTTCTAATTAGTGAAGGTTCCAATCCTAAGAAAAGGAAGAGGAACTCTTCCAAGAAGAAGAAAGTAGGTGAGAAAACGCCGGTTCCACCAAAAGCTGAAGACCCGAAGAGCAAAGTTGTTTGCTTTCACTGGAACAAGGTGGGGCACTGGAAGAGGAACTGCAAGGTTTACCTTGCAGAATTGAAGAAGAAGGGTAGTGAGACTACCGCTTCTGATTCAGGTATGTTCATGATAGAAGTGAATATGTCATTTCTACTTGGGTATTAGATACCGCCTATGGTTCTCATATCTGCAATTTGTTGCAGGGACCAAGGAGAAGTAGGACTCTTGAGGAAGAGGAGGTGATTCTACTGATGGAAATGGAGCAAGAGTTGCTGCTGAAGATGTAGAATCATTTCATTTACATATGTCTACGGGCAAGACTATTGTTTGAAATAATTGTTATTTTGTTCCCTCGATTGTGAGGAATATTATTCCCATGTTAGACTTGGCTGGATTTTCATTTATTATTGAGAATAATAAATGTTCTATTCTTAGAGATAATATTCTTTATGGACGTGGTGCTTTAAATAATGGTCTGTATATATGTGACATAATTTACTTCAGATTGAACAAACTAATAAAAGAAAAGGGATGATGAAAATCTCACTTCATTGTGGCACTGCAGTCTCCATTTAGTAGACATGGAGAGAGGACTGCAAATTTGCTAGGAATGGTACACACAGATGTATGTGGACCAATGTCTAAGAAAGCCATGGGTGGATTTTCATACTTCATTACTTTCATAGATGATAGATCTGGATTCGGATATGTGTTTGATGAAACACAAGTCTGAGGCCTTTGAAAAGTTCAAAGAATATAAGTATGAAGTGGAGAAATAACCAAACATAGTATTTTAACTCTTCGATTAGATCGAGGTGGTGAATACTTTAACGGAGAGTTTCTAGATTATCCCAAAGTAAATGGTATAGTCTCCCAGTGGACTCCTCCAGATTGGTATCTGAAAGGAGAAATCGAACTTTGTTAGACATAGTTCGGTCCATGATGAGCTATGCAAATCTTCCAGTATTCCTATGGGGTTATGCATTGGAAACCTCAGCATATTTACTGAATAAGGTGCTTTCTAAAATCTGTTCCTCTAACTCCGTATGAGATATGGAAAGAAAGGAAACCGAGTCTTAAACACATTAAGATTTGGGGATGTCCAGCTTATGTCAAGTAAGTTGACCCAGATAAGCTGGAATATCGATCTGTAAAATGTAGTTTTGTGGGATATCCTAAAGAGACTTTAGGGTATTACTTTTGCACCGATCATCGGGTGTTTGTCTCCAGACATGCTACCTTCTTGGAAAAGGAGTTTATCCTTGAAGGAAACAATGGGAGCAAAATTGAACTTGATGAAGTTCAAGAAGCACAAACTACTACGGATCAAGTGGAAACACCTGTTCTGACTGAACAACCTTTTGTGGAATAGCCCATTCATAGATCAGGGAGAGTGTCTCGCCAACCTGAGAGGTATTATGGCCTTGTCATTGAGAATGACAATGAATTGTCGATCATTGATGATGACGACCCTGTAACCTATAATGAGGCTATGAGTAGTGTTGACTCGGAGAAATGGCATAGTGCCATGAAATCCAGAATGGAATCTATGTATACAGTATACAAAAGATAGATTATAGCAGATGGCCAGGTGGAGACCTATAAGGCCAGGCTTTTGGGAAAAAGATTCAAACAAAGGCAATGGATTGACTTTGATGAAACTTTTTACATGAAGCCCTGTTAAAATCAGTTCGGATTTTGCTTGTGATTAATGTGGTTTAAAGCAAGCTTCTCGAAAGATGGAACATTCGTTTTGATGAGATAATCAAAGAGTTTGATTTTATCAAAAACGTAGATGAACCATGCGTCTACAAAAGGGTTAGTGGGAGCGCGGTAACATTTCTTATATTGTATTGAATTAGAGTTGACACACACAACAACATAGCAGACCCACTCACAAAGCTACTTTTTGAAAGACACTTTGATCGTCATAAAGATGAGATGGGTATTAGATAGAGAGTGATTGGCTTTAGTACAAGTGGGAGATTGAAAGGAATATATCCTAAGTCCAATCATGTATGAGGATTTAGTAATAACTTTTATGTAATCTGTTTTGATTTCATTGATATTAATAAAAGACTTGTTTTGTTTTTATTACGGGTTTTATCTATTTAAGTGTTTAAATAAGATATACCATAGTTTAGAGTAAAGCTTTTTATGGATTATGATGAGATCATAATAGTGAGACCTAAAAAGATGAAAACTCTAAACTTAAATAGTTCCCGGTCATAGGATTACTAACTGGTAATTAATAATCCACAAAGATCGGTACATACTATGCTTGCTTTATTATGAAGGATGTCTGTTCTCATAGATATTTGTGTGGTGACACTATAGCTAGTATGTAGGTGCTTATTATAGAATAAGTTCACTGAACATGACTCGCTCAGCTGAATAACTGATGGAGTTCACTCATGTGTCAACAGTTGTTCGCTTAGTGATAGTTGTACAAGTATCCTTAGACTTGAGGTCATCATAGTCATCTTGTGTACACTGAACTATGCTTTGGTTTAGTTCTTAGTCTCCAGGGACAATTATTAGGGCTCTTCTGGGTATAGGAATTTGTACACGAAGATAGTGTATGATCAATAAAGGATCTACCCCTTCCAGTGAAGGAAGCGAATGTTCAAGGCTGATCCACTTATGCTAGTTCAGGAATCTCTGGCCAGAGTGAATGAAATTAGAAAGGAGTTTCTAATTTGCATAGAACTACGCATAGTAAATGGTAAGCAAAGTGATTGAATTAGATAGGCTTGACACGAGATCCATGCCTTGTATTTAATCGGGACATTGTAGGGTAGAAAGAGTTTATTGTACGGTAACTATTCACTGACAGGTTCTTAGTATTCTAAGCAGTGAATTCATATTATCCGGATAATCGCGATATGTTGAAAAGCATCACTCACGATGTAGAATAAATGTGATTAATTAATTAATCATATTTAATAAATTAGAGAATTTATATAAATAATGATAAAATAGTTTTATTATTATTTATTTCTACTACCGGCTTAATATTGAACCTACAGGGTCACACCATAAAAAGAGAATGATTTTATGGTGGAGGAATTAATTAATAATGGCTAATAATTATTTATTTGTGAAATAAATAATTAATTGGCAAATTTAATAATTGATTAAATGAGATTTAATTGATTATAAATTAATTAAGAAAAGTTCTTAATATTATTAATTAAGGATTTAATTTTTGGAAATTAAATCAAGAGAGAGAATTATTCTCAAAGTGTTTAGAAAAAGGATTAATGATTAAAAGGTGTTTTAATTATTAATGAGAATAATAAATGGGATAATAATAATAATATTTATGGGAAAATTTCAGCTGAAAATTTTGCCTATAAATACACTATTATAGACCCTATTTTATTCTAACCCCAGAAACCCAAAAGTTTCAGAAAACCAAATTCTCTCCACCTCCTCCTCCTAAAAGTCGTTTTCTTGGTGGATACCGGTGGAGTGCTTCACACATGAGGAGCAACTGCTAAGGATCTCTGATCGTTGTCTCCGAACTATTTTTAAAGGTTAGATTCGATCCCTCGAATTTTTATTCACGATTTATATGCTTTTATTTGGATTTTGTATGTGTAAAAGTGTTTTGTCATGCCCCGCTGCTTTTAAAAATCCAACAATTCTGATATCTTATAAGTACTTTATGTGGTATATAAGTGTATGTAAAGATCGTCAGAATCCAAATCCGAACACTTTGATTTTTCCCGAAAATCAACCAGATACTGAAAGAATTGAGTATAAGGTAACATGATTAAAAGGATTTAAATTCAAGGATTATAAGAGAGGATCATAAAAGGAATATAATGTATTTAGAAAGGTTAAGGGAACCCAAGTAATAAGATCCCGGGTATGATCACTCAAATGATAAAAGAGAACGAAAGTTAAGCGAACCGTATAACAGATCAGCGATCATTAGCCAAGTGATTAGGAGTTAATCAAAGAGTTAGTGGAGGATGATGTCATCTCACCAACAAGAAGAGGACAAGTGTGGGAGGATGACATAGGAGGATGACATAAGCATGACCAAAAGGGAAGGAATTGTTGGATGATTGTGAGCCACACAATTTTTACCATGGTAACAACCTAATTAACAAGCAAATCATCACACAAATACCTAGGCAACCAAACAAAAAGAATTTCTTCTCCCCCCTCATTCTTGCTCTCGGCTTTTCCATGAAAAGCAAAGGAGAATTTTCAAAACTCAAGCTACACACCTTCAAAAATCAAGAGGTTTGTTTCTTTAGCTTCCATAATTCATAACTTAGATGAGCCATAAGTTTAAGCTCAAGATTCCATGTTTATCATAGCTAATCAATTCATCAAAGTTCTTGGTGAATAGTGTTTTCAAGAAACTAACTTTGTGTTTTCTTATGTTTTCTTCAAGATCCAAGCTTAGTAGAGATAGTTAGTGGTTATTTAAGGCTTCCTAAGTGATTCTCCACTCTCCAAGGAAGGTATAACCCTTCCAAACCCTAACTTTACTTTGAGTATTAGGTTTGGTTTTGTTTGTTATAGTTCATGAGAGCATGATTCTTGTATGTTTAGAGTTTGGTTGGAATTATAATGATTTTGGGTTATAAATCTTGGTTGTTGGTTGATGAACCTTAAGTATAGTTAGTAGCTCTTCTTGTGATTGAATAAGATAGATAAAATATGAAGTAATGGACTGATTTAATAGGATTTGGATGAAGTTTGGTTGTATGGTTTATTTGTGGTTGAATGATGGTGGAATGATGTTGATTGGTGGTGGTTTAATATTGAATTGATTGGGTAAAAAATTGGGAATTGCTAAGTTATAGCCGTCGTAATGCCCAATTTTCCTTAGACTGTTTTTGTTCTTAACTTAAGGACCCGTGCACTCACTGTTATATTCTGACCATTGCCATGTTTAGATATTTCATATTACGAGCTTCGTTTTGATATGTGGTTCGCTTGAATCCGATGTACGGTTTAGGAGAAACGACCATTTTAAGTAACGGCGTTTCACGAGTGAACGATTACCCCTCGCCTTACTTTGAAATATTGGTTAAGGCCCTTAAATGACTAATTGGATTATGAAACAATTATGTAAAGTGGGCTAGACAATTGGTACGGTACTCGCGAAAGAATCGCCTTAAAACTCTTAATGGTTAATTTATTAAAAAATGGTGGAGCCGAGGGTACTCGAGCGACTTAAGTGAATCGTTAAGCGCAAAAGCGAGCGTTAGAGTCTAGTTGGTTTAATTCCAGCTTATATGATGTTTATAGGTTACCAGACTCATCCCAGGACTTTTACCACCCCTAGTCGCTCAGGCAAGTTTTCTACCCGTTATACTGTTATTGTGATGTATATATGTATATGCATTATCTTGTGATAAGTGCATGATTGTTATTAGCAAATCTTGCGATATATTGGAGCATGTGATATGATATTTATATGCATGCTTGTTTCATAATCTTGATATCTAATTGTTGATTCAATGCTTATAAGTTGCATAATACCTATGCTAGAGATAAGCAGTAGTTGTGTATACCCTTAGTATACGGGACCCAAAGGTGATCATATTGCTAAACCGGGAGTCGATGTTCCCGAGTATAATATATATATATATATAGTTTTCAAAACTATTAATCGAATAAGGTTTATTCGATAACTTTATTTTAATTAATGAATATTAGTTTGAATATTCATTCGAGGACCTATGACTCCGTTTATTTTATTTAATGAATATTATTTTGAATATTCATTCGAGGACTTATGACTCCGTTTATTTTAATTAATAAATATTATTTTGAATATTCATTCGAGGACTTATGACTCCGCTTATTTATTAAATAATATTCTTTATTTTATTAAAGAATAATGTTTCGATAATCAAACTCATTTTTGATTATTCAAATAAAGATCGTACTTTCGTATAAGTATATCTTTGGTTATTTATTATTCATTTCAAGTATGAGTTTTAAAACTTTTACTTCAATTATTTTATAAGGATTATCCTTATGGGAATATTATTTAAATAATAATATTCAGATATTTTCTAATATATCGGGACTGATTTATTTCATTAAATCAGCATTACTCGAAACATTCTTAAAAATGTTTTCGAGTCATCAAAATGATTTTAAAAGTTAGAGCGGAACCCAAAAACTCGTTTCCAGATTTAAGATCTTCCTTTCGAAGGAGACTTGAATATTCGCTCAAAAATCTTAGGGATCCGGCTCTGTGGTGTATTTTATATTCGTAACGAGGTTGCTGTTTTGAGAAAACAATTTGATTACTTGCCCAATGTTCGGGAAGTAAATCCATCTAATTGAGTCGGCATAAGCGATAGGCCGGGGTACGGTCTATGAAGGTGTAAGAGGCTGGGTGACAGTCCATCCATGCGTGAGTGGCCGGGTAACGGTCTAGCGTGAGGTCCTAATACGGCCTGGGTGATGACCGGCGGGGAATTCATCCATCTACAGTAGAAAAGATTACTTATTGGTATCTTTGCCTGATCAGCAAGATATCGGGTTTATGCCAAAATTTTTTTCTTTCCAAATTCATTAGATATTGCAACTCTGTTCATAATTTACATGACAGAGGTTTTCAGGAAATGTATGAGAGATATATGTGGATATATATATATCGGGACCTAATGAAGTATCTCGTAACTTCATTTCATTCAATAATATTTCAAAGATTGAATCTATTCAAGTCTTATCTTGTAGTCTCATCAGTGTGATGAATTTTGAAACTAATTATAACTTGAACGGTGGTAGTTCGAGTAATATTCGGAAAAGATATAAGCATATTGGAGTATCTTGTAACTTCATCTTTTGAACTTATATCTAGTAAATGATTATCTTATGCATATCAAAGATTTTCAGAAAAACGTTGAGACAAGGTTAGATATATGAGATCACCTTGCAACGATATTTTTATACAGTTATAAACTGGAACTCTGTGTATATTATACATGTTATAGGATTTCAAAGATTGTGAAAAGTATATATATATATATATATACTGAATATTTTGTGACGTGGTCGCATTAAGATATCAAACTTGGTTCATTTTTTCTTGACCAAGACTTTCATGGGTACTATGAGGATGCTCACATATTGTAAATTATTATACATATTATTTCGGTGGGCTTGTTGCTCACCCTTGCTTCTTCTTTCATCACACAACAACAGATAGACAAGATGAACATGACCAAGCTCCCAATTCGTGAGCGGATAGAAAACGTTCTGCAGTTTCCTGTAGGCGTTGATGGCACTGTAGCTGAGGTGGGAACTACCAATAGGCTAGGTTTTCAATTGTTGATGTACCATACTTATGTATATTATGAATTGTAATAACGACAAAGAAAATGTAAATTTATTTAGAAACCCTTTTAAGGTGTAATGGCATATAATTGTGGAATAAAATGACTCGAGTTATTTTTGGATATTCATCTCTGAGACTATAACTTGTGGTGTGTGTGTTTATTGTGGGGTCACAGTACAGAGTAGTTGATTGTTAATTAAGATTGGGTGTTATTAAGGGAAATGGAACTCGTGACAACCCGGATCCCCGACTCCAGATTTGGGGGTGTTACAGAAATGGTATCAGAGCTAAGCGTTATAAACCTCAGAGATGATATGACGTTAAAATAAAAAGTTCACTAAGATAATAAGAACTTTTTCCAAGTTCATAGTCGGACTACCTAACGTAGTACTGACAGTTAAAACCCTTATGGGAACCCTTATAAATATCGTGATAGAAGCGTAGTTCGTTATCGTATATGGTAGCGGGACTCCGAACCCTGAGGTTGAGGAGCAACAACGCGATGATGTTTATATTGAGGATGTAGCGGTTGAGGAGGTTGTCCTAGAAGGGATTGTTGCTGAGGAGGATCCCGTGGGGGATCCTGACAAGAATGAATAAAAGACCACTGAGAAATTGATAACCATGGTTAGGGCGACTACCAGAGGTAGGATTGGCCGGTCACTACCGGAGGTTCGTTGAAGTTTGTAAAGATAGTAGCCCCTTTAACGCGGCTTACTCGTAAGACTGAGAAGTTCGAATAGATAGAGAAATGCGAGAACAGCTTTTAAGAACTGAAGCAAAGGTTGGTAACGACCCCTATGTTGGCGTTTCTGGATGAAAAAGGAGATTTTATGATTTGTAGTGACGCTTCACATAAGGAATTAGGGTGCTTCTTATACAGCACAGCAAGGTAATCGCGTACGCGTCAAGACAATTAAGGGAATATAAAATTCGATATCCCCACCCATGAGCTTGGGCTCGTGGCAATAGTTTTGCCCTAAATATTGGAGGCACTACTTGTATGGAGAGGAGTGCAAGATTTACACAAGCCATAAGTGCTCTGGTGCATTTTCACGGAGAAAGAGCTCAACATGCGCCAGAGGAGGAGGTTAGAGCTAATCAAGGATTACGATTATGAGATTCTTTATCATCCAGGGAAAGCCAAAATGGTGGCTAATGCCCTTGGTATAAAAGAGAGACTCAAGATGATAATGTCCTCGAAAGAGTAGAGAAATGATTTTGAGAAAATGGAAATAGAAGTGAAGGTAACCGGAGCCGGTACCGAAAAGCTATTTGAGATTGTAATACAGCCCGAATTATTGAAAAAGATCATATTGTGCCAAGAAAAATTGATGAATGAAGGTAGAGAGTCAATGACTAGAGAAGAGATTAATACCAAGAAAGATGATAAGGGAATAACGAGGTATTCCTACAGAATTTGGGTTCCAAACGTTTAAGAGCTTAAGGACTGGATCTTAGATGAAATCCATAGCTCGAGGAATAAGATTTAGGGCAAACCCCGAATGTGATAGTCAGGGAGGTTGCCATTAAGAAAGAAGGAACGCATAACATAATGAAGTGGAAAACAAGGATTTTAACGTATAAGATAACCCCAAGTATGGGAGAAGGATGAAACATTTCATACTAAGGAAACAGAAAGTCGAGTAAGGAAAGGAGACCTGAGATGGTACTCTTATACGGTAATTCATGGACCGGTCTAAAGTGAACTTAGACTATTATCCCCAACCACCATCATGAGGAGACAGTGCGGTGGGAAATTCTTTCAGGACCTTTAAGTCGCTAAGCTCTCAGAGTTCCATGGAACAAGCTGACCTAGCCGAGGAAAGAGCCTGGCCAAAGGAAATAGAGGACTGATTTTATATTCTAAATGATAGACGAATCACAAAAGACTATTTTTGTCACTTACCCTCCTAAGAGAGAGGCCACCCGCTGGTGAAAGACCAAGAAAGGCACGGAGCCAGAGGTTAGAATAAACTGATTAAAGTTCAGTCAATTGTTTTCGGGAAAGTAATTCCCAAGGTTATGGAGATAGTGTAAAAGCTTTAGAGCCAGAACAAAGGCAGACGAGTATGATGAATTATGAAGCTAAGTTGTAAAAGTTGTCAAGATTCGTTCTGATGACAAGAATCCCAGAACGACGTGCGTGAAATGATTATAATAGAAAATAAAATAAAAAGAAACTGAAGTGGAAAGGAAAATAAAGACAATAGAGTTTGAGGAATGATAAGGGAGTTGGGTATGAGGAAACCCTAAAGACTCGTAGCAATAGAAATAGAAAAGTATGTAATCGTCAGGATGAGGGTGATTCACCATGAGTTAAAGTTGATGGTTGAAGGCATAAGAGATACATATAGTTTATCCCCTGTAAGTTGGGAGGATTTGAGGAAACCTTGAGATAGTTTGAAGGATAAATAATGAGAAATTATTAAGAAGAAGTTCACGTTGAACACGACCAATATCTTCCAGAACATCCCTGTTGTCATTACCAAATTAGGAAAGAAAAGCGGGTAACCATTGTTATATTTTGAAGGCCATATGGCTTGACCTCAGTCTGTATAAAGATGTTATTGTGAAATTAAGCATATGCTGTCGAGGTGGGAATGATTGAATAAGATACCCTTATCAGGGATATATGACTTGATTTATCCATGGAAGGATGCATGTACTTTTTTTAAAGGTGGAATTAAGGATAGAACATCGGTAACTTAAAATGAATCCTAGGGGAATACATAAAGGTTGGCATTTCACCCTTAACACGGATAGTATGAGTTTTGGCAGTATGAATTGGAAAGGATTAAGGTAACAACAACCTTTAAGGATCAGTAGGGAAATTTTTCAGAAGTATATAGACAATGGTTCTAGTATTAGTAAATGGTATTTTGATATGCCCTGTATCTAGGGAATACAGGAGGGACGATTCAAGGATAACCTTAGAGGTCTTACAAGGAGAAAGGTAATATTCAAAGTTCTCAAGAATAGAAATTTTGATAAAGGAAATATGGCGTAATTATAATAATACGAGGTGGGGCACGTGTTGAACCATAAGAAAGTATAATCGATCCAATGAGGGTCGAGATTGGTGAAAACAAGAAGGACCCAAGATAAGAGACGTCCTAAGTATGATCAAGAGTCAGCCATGATAATGTTCACATCTAAAGACTAAGGCAATGACTTATGGAAAAATGGTGATTTTTTTTCTCAACAGGACTTAAGAGAAGCGTTTTCACGTAAGCAGTGATTGAAATGAGGTAGAAAATTTAGTTGGAGGTGGTTAAAATGACATTGAGTGTAAGGAAATTTTACTATCAGGAAAGGCCAAAGAGGTGGTCAACACTTTAAGTGTAAGAGGACAATTATCGGCGCTCGTGCTAGAGGAATATAGTGATAATGGTTAATTTCGTGAAGGTTGTATTATGGTGTGAAAGATTGGCATTCCTTCTGATGACTGTGCGGTACTCAACCGTAATAGTAGTTTGGTAAAAAAAAAAATTAATTCATGTTAATCGCCATGTGCGGGCTATCTATCTTAGAAGGTCCTATCTTGAGATAAGCCAGGACCATGTTTCAAAAAGGACTAAACGAACCTTTGAGTTAAGTCTTCTATTTAAGGCATATGATTAAGAATGGTATTAACCTGCTATCGTTGCTTTGATTGAAACTCTTCTGCAATTTTATCTGCTTCATGTCATGAATGTACGTCAGGATCTGGAGTGTTCTTCATGAATCAGGAATAGTGATTATGTTAACTCCTTAAAAGATTTTGATACGGCAGATATAGACTCCGTATGATTAGATATTAAGATTTCGAGGAAAGCGAATGACTACAGTAGGTCAGCGATGGACCATAGTAATGCAGCAATGATTCTGCGAGTAATGAGTTGATTTCAACCGTAAGAGTTGTATTAGAATGGATGTTGAGATTGAGTACCACTAATCGGGTCGTGGTGATGTATAAGTTATCATTGATAGACTAATTAAGTCGATTATTTACCTATGAATATTTATTCCTTCTTATCGATAAAGAGTAGTATTACTATACGAAGAAGGTTGCGGTGTAGCAATGGATTCCGGTAACGATGATATCTAGAACGAAATCCCTTATTTAAGTTTCGATGTCGAGGGAGTTTAAAAAGTGAGTGTTTATGAGCTCGAGCAAGAGCATGGGTCCATGGAATGATGGACAGAATAGTAAATATTCTGGCACATGAAATGCGATGCTATAATACCTGATGTTGATATATATATATATGTATATGTTTTGTTCTCCTATGATAAACCTCTATAGTTCAGAGGTAAATTCCAAGCCAGATATTTTGTGGCAGTATATTTTATATATATACAATTCTCTTCAATTCATTCTTTTCTCTCCTTTTCATTTTGTATAAGCTGAGAAGAACAACCCTTCCAGAAGGGGAGGTATTGCCGAATGACTATCTATTTGTGTGATAGAAGCCTAGTAGGATACCACATGTTGTTTAATTGCTTGTCAAGTACTAAAGGCAGGCCACCTTCTGTACTAACTATGCAATAGAACAAGTGTTCATGATCATAGTGATCTCTCAACAAATTCCTTTACCTCTATATGATGGATCAGGCTTTCGAAGATAGAAGTAGTTAGAAAAGGAGTAGTATGAGTATGGTGGTATTCGGAATGGAAACACATTCGTGATACTAAGGTTGACGCGTGTATTAAAAGGTTATAGAATGCTAATGAGCAAAGGTGTAACCAATATAGTATTATGTATGGAAGATAGTAACGATTACGAACTGGAAAAGAGTGGGTATTGAGAAGCAAAAGCTATAACGCTAGAAGCTATGATGAGAGTCTGTGTGATAGACTTGAAAGAATTTGGAATGATCACTTAGCACGGATTGAGTTTTCTTACGACAATAGATCATATGTCATTATCGAGATATCACCTTATGAGATCCTTGAGGGAAGACAATATCGATCTCCCTTATGTTAGGATGAAGTTATAGAGCACAAGATGCTCGGACCCGAAGTGGTCCAATGGACCAAAGACATAGTGGATCTAATCAGAAGACAGATGACAACAACCCCAGGATGGATAAAAGAGGTATGCTGATTTGACTCGAAAGGACAAAGAGTATGAAATAGGGGACCTAGTAATATTAAAGGTGTCCCTTGAAAGGGATTAATGGGGTTCGGAAAGAAAGGAAAGCTAAGCCCATGAATTGTTGGACCCTTGGATATATTAAGACGTATTGGGAAGTTGGCATATGAGCTAGCCCTACCCCCGAACATGTAGCAAATTCATAACGTGTTCCACGTATCAATGTTAAGGAAGTATAATTCGGATGCCAGACAAATAGGGGCTTATGAACGCATAGACATGCAACCAGACGTAACCTATATGGAGCAACCGGGAAGGGTTATAGATCGAAAAGAAACAAGTGCTTAGGAGAAGTGTTATCAAACTAGGTAGAGTTTTGTGGCGAAACCACAATGTGGGAAAATTGACTTGAGAGTTAGAAAGCACAATGCTAGAAAAGTACCCCCATTTTGTTCTCTATCTGATTCCGGGACGGAATCCTTTTAAGGAGGGGAGACTGTAATAACCCCAAAATTTTTGGACTTTTTGTAACCCTTAATAGTGGTTTTGCTGATTATGCTGAATAAGGAAACTTTTCATGCCACACTATGTAGTGGTTCTTTTATTGATATTCTGAGATCTTATAAGTACTCTATGTGGTATATAAGTGTATGTAAAGATCGTCAGAATCCAAATCCGAATACTTTGATTTTTCCCGAAAATCCACCAGATACCGAAAGAATTGAGTATAAGGTAACATGATTAAAAGGATTTAAATTCAAGGATTATAAGAGAGGATCATAAAAGGAATATAATGTATTTAGAAAGGTTAAGGGAACCCAAGTAATAAGATCCCGGGTATGATCACTCAAACGATAAAAGAGAACGAAAGTTAAGCGAACCGTATAACAGATCAGCGATCATTAGCCAAGTGATTAGGAGTTAATCAAAGAGTTAGTGGAGGATGATGTCATCTCACCAACAAAAAGAGGACAAGTGTGGGAGGATGACATAAGCATGACCAAAAGGGAAGGAATTGTTGGATGATTGTGAGCCACACAATTTTTACCATGGTAACAACCTAATTAACAAGCAAATCATCACACAAATACCTAGGCAACCAAACAAGAAGCATTTATTCTCCCCCCTCATTCTTGCTCTCGGCTTTTCCATGAAAAGCAAAGGAGAATTTTCAAAACTCAAGCTACACACCTTCAAAAATCAAGAGGTTTGTTTCTTTAGCTTCCATTAATCATAACTTAGATGAGCCATAAGTTTAAGCTCAAGATTCCATGTTTATCATAGCTAATCAATTCATCAAAGTTCTTGGTTAATAGTGTTTTCAAGAAACTAACTTTGTGTTTTCTTATGTTTTCTTCAAGATCCAAGCTTAGTAGAGATAGTTAGTGGTTATTTAAGGCTTCCTAAGTGATTCTCCACTCTCCAAGGAAGGTATAACCCTTCCAAACCCTAACTTTACTTTGAGTATTAGGTTTGGTTTTGTTTGTTATAGTTCATGAGAGCATGATTCTTGTATGTTTAGAGTTTGGTTGGAATTATAATGATTTTGGGTTATAAATCTTGGTTGTTGGTTGATGAACCTTAAGTATAGTTAGTAGCTCTTGTTTTGATCGAATAAGATAGATAAAATATGAAGTAATGGACTGATTTAATAGGATTTGGATGAAGTTTGGCTGTATGGTTGATTTGTGGTTGAATGATGGTGGAATGGTGTTGATTGGTGGTGGTTTAATATTGAATTGATTGGGTAAAAAATTGGGAATTGCTAAGTTATAGCCGTCGTAATGCCCAATTTTCCTTAGACTGTTTTTGTTCTTAACTTAAGGACCTGTGCACTCACTGTTATATTCTGACCATTGCCATTTTTAGATATTTCATATTACGAGCTTCGTTTTGATATGTGGTTCGCTTGAATCCGATGTACGGTTTAGGAGAAACGACCGTTTTAAGTAACGGCATTTCACGACTGAACCATTACCCCTCGCCTTACTTTGAAACATTGGTTAAGGCCCTTAAATGACTAATTGGATTATGAAACAATTATGTAAAGTGGGTTAGACAGTTGGTAGGGTATTCGCGAAAAAATCGCCTTAAAACTCTTAATGGTTAATTTATTAAAAATGGTGGAGCCGAGGGTACTCGAGCGACTTAAGTGAATCGTTAAGCGCAAAAGTGAGCGTTAGAGTCTAGTTGGTTAAAGTGTAGATTCTTAAGCGACTTCGGTTTAATTCCAGCTTATATGATGTTTATAGGTTACCAGACTCATCCCAGGACTTTTACCACCCCTAGTCGCTCAGGCAAGTTTTCTACCCGTTATACTGTTATTGTGATGTATATATGTATATGCATTATCTTGTGATAAGTGCATGATTGTTATTAGCAAATCTTGCGATATATTGGAGCATGTGATATGATATTTATATACATGCTTGTTTCGTAATCTTGATATCTAATTGTTGATTCAATGCTTATAAGTTGCATAATACCTATGCTAGAGATAAGCAGTAGTTGCGTATACCCTTAGTATAGGGGACCCAAAGGTGAACATATTGCTAAACCGGGAGTCGATGTTCCCGAGTATAATATATATATATATATATAGTTTTCAAAACTATTAATCGAATAAGGTTTATTCGATAACTTTATTTTAATTAATGAATATTAGTTTGAATATTCATTCGAGGACCTATGACTCCATTTATTTTATTTAATGAATATTATTTTGAATATTTATTCGAGGACTTATGACTCCGTTTATTTTATTTAATAAATATTATTTTGAATATTCATTCGAGGACTTATGACTCCTCTTATTTATTAAATAATATTCTTTATTTTATTAAAGAATAATGTTTCAATAATCAAACTCATTTTCGATTATTCAAATAAAGATCGTACATTTGTATAAGTATATCTTTGGTTATTTATTATTCATTTCAAGTATGAGTTTTAAAACTTTTACTTCAATTATTTTATAAGGATTATCCTTATGGGAATATTATTTAAATAATAATATTCAGATATTTTCTAATATCTCGGGACTGATTTATTTCATTAAATCAGCATTACTCCAAACATTCTTAAAAATGTTTTCGAATCTTCAAAATGATTTTAAAAGTTAGAGCGGAACCCAAAAACTCGTTTCCAGATTTAAGATCTTCCTTTCGAAGGAGACTTGAATATTTGCTCAAAAATCTTAGGGATCCGGCTCTGTGGTGTATTTTATATTCGCAACGAGGTTGCTGTTTTAAGAAAACAATTTGATTACTTGCCCAATGTTCGGGAAGTAAGTCCATCTAATTGAGTCGGCATAAGCGACAGGCCGGGGTACGGTCTATGAAGGTGTAAGAGGCTGGGTGACAGTCCATCCACGCCTGAGTGGCTGGGTAATGGTCTAGCGCGAGGTCCTAATGCGGCCTGGGTGATGACCGGCGAGGAATTCATCCATCTACAGTAGAAAAGGTTACTTATTGGTATCTTTGCCTGATCAGCAAGATATCGGGTTTATGCCAAAATTCTTTTCTTTCCAAATTCATTGGATATTGCAACTCTGTTCATACTTTACATGACAGAGGTTTTCAGGAAATATATGAGAGATATATATGGATATACATATATATATATATATATATTTATATCGGGACATAATGAAGTATCTCGTAACTTCATTTCATTCAATAATATTTCAATGATTGAATCTATTCAAGTCTTATCTTGTAGTCTCATCAGTGTGATGAACTTTTGAAACTAATTATACCTTGAACGGTGGTAGTTCGAGTAATATTCGGAAAAGATATAAGCATATTGGAGTATATTGTAACTTCATCTTTTGAACTTATATCTAGTAAATGATTATCTTATGCATATCAAAGATTTTCAGAAAAATGTTGAGACAAGGTTAGATATATGAGATCACCTTGCAACGATATTTTTATACAGTTATAAACTGGAACTCTGTGTATATTATACATGTCAGAGGATTTCAAAGATTGTGAAAAAAAAAATATATATATATATATATTGAATATTTTGCGACGTGGTCGCATTAAGATATCAAACTTGGTTCATTTTTTCTTGACCAAGACTTTCATGAGTACTATGAGGATGCTCACATATTGTAAATTATTATACATATTATTTCGGTGGGCTTGTTGCTCACCCTTGCTTCTTCTTTCATCACACAACAACAGATAGACAAGATGAACAGGACCAAGCTCCCAATTCGTGAGCGGATAGGAAATGTTCCGCGGTTTCCTGTAGGCGTTGATGGCACTGTAGCTGAGGTGGGAACTACCAATAGGCTAGGTTTTCAACTGTTGATGTACCATACTTATGTATATTATGAATTGTAATAATGGCAAAGAAAATGTAAATTTATTTAGAAACCCTTTTAAGGTGTAATGGCAAATAATTGTGGAATAAAATGACTCGTGTTATTTTTGGATATTCATCTCTGAGACTATAACTTGTGGTGTGTGTGTTTATTGTGGGGTCACAATACAGAGTAGTTGATTGTTTATTAAGATTGGGTGTTATTAAGGGAAATGGAACTCGTGACAACCCGGATCCCCGACTCCAGATTTGGGGGTGTTACAATATAGCACTCAAGCAACCTATAAGACTTAGTGAAATACAATTGTCTCTAGCATGCAAATCAATTCGAAAAGACTTAACATCACTAAATACGATATCACCACACTAACATCAATATCACAAGTAAATCGGAAAAATCATCTAAGGGATCATGCTATAATGCAAATGCATAAAACTATATGAACAAACTATCATAAAAACTACCAAAGTAAAATAAAAAAACTACATGCAAAATATGCAACTATATGCACTAAACTATCATGAACATGTAAACTATATGCGACTCACACAACACATATTCCTTCAACGGCTACTCCCAAACTTAAAATATTCATTGTCCTTAATGAAGGTAATAGTAAGGAATCAGGAATACCTACTCGGAATCATGATCATCACCCTCAACGGGTGGAGTGTCAAGCATGTCTGGAGGTGGATACACGGAATCCTCACCAAATACTAGCCACTGGATGTCAACACCTATGGCTCTGAATGTAGTCCCAAGTGCCTGGGTGAGATCACGTGCAAACCGACTATGAATGTCATACATCGCATCCATCCTCCTCGCTAGATGCCTACCCTGCGTCGTACTCAAACCAACTCCAATATCAACTCCTGCTTCCTCCTGCTCCTGCAACGATGGACCAGCCTCACCCAACTCAGCTCTCCAAGCTGCCTTGCTCGCCTGTCCCATGCCACCAACATATGTCTGAGGAGCTAGCTTCCACCTGGCAGATGGTCATAAAAATATCCAAGCCCCTTAGGATCGGGCTTCCCACCATACCACTCTGTCATGTTCAACATCGTCGAACTGTCGATAGGAGCACTGGGAAGCTGCAGTTGCTCATGTGCGGGCCAATAAACACCAACTGCCACGCATAACTTTATCACAACGGACATATAGGGTATAGAACCCATAGTACCTCCTCTCAAAAACCTCAAAATACCCTGGTAAATAACCATCCCAAGATCCACATAGTCCCCCTGAAGAATACCCCATAACAGACGAGCACGCTCCACAGTATTCTCATGCACATGAGAAGATGGGATGATGTTAGCACAGATAAATGAATTCCAAGCACGTGTAAACCTGTTCATGCACGAGGCAGGGAACGTGGAAAGATCAGTCGTGTCCCTCTTAAACTTCCAATGAGTCTCAGGTACACACAAAGTAGCAACAATCAGATCTAGATCAAAGTCCTCCGGAGTCTTATCGTTCCAAGTATCCTGACCAGGCTTCCTCACGGGCTGCTAAATCACCCTCCTTATCGCATCAACACTATACTCCACAGTCATCCCTCTAACCACAGTGAAACCATTCTTCTTCGCCTTTGCATTAGCATAGAACTCTCGAACAACAATAATGGGCACAAAAGCGAGTGCCTCACAAAAAGGAACCCAGCCAATCTCCAGAATCATCTCAAACAACTTACCATCCTTCCCTGATGGCAGAAAACATCGCTCCTTTGCTATAGGCTTTGAGAGAAGCCTCGTATACTTTGATTCAGCCTCGAGAGTTGAAAACCTCGGCCTCACACCACCTGCACTCGAATAATCGGTGGTGTTGCGGCTTACTTGAGTTCTTTGTCTCTTGGGTTCCATTGGGATTGAATAAGAGAAAATAAAAGATAAGTGTTTGAGAGAGAATTGTGTTTGAGAATTTGTGAAGTGGTGGAGAAGTTTGTGTATAAGTGTATGTATATATAGGAGGTGAGAAGAGAATTGGATATGGAATAGAAGTGGAAATTGATTATGGGAATAGTGGGAATAACGGGTTTGATTTGGAGAGGGAAATTTGGGATGTGGAAGAGTAAAAATCGGGTGGAAATTGATTTTCTATTAAAAACCTCTATTTTCTCTTCACAAACTGTTATTTATTTTTTTCTGATTCGGGACACCAGCGGGGCCGCGAGTTAGAACAGCGCGGCCGCGCTCACCCTTGCCAAATCTCTAGCGCGCGGGCGCGCTTAGTTTCTGGAATTCCAGCACGGCCGCGTGCTAGATCAGCGCGGGCGCGCTCACCTTCTGAAGTTGGCCTTGAAATTTTCTGTTTTTTTTAATTCTTTGTGTTTTTCTCTTTTCTTCTTGCTTTCTCTACCTGCTAATGTACAACAAACTTGGGTTGCCTCCCAAGAAGCGCTTGTTTTACGTCATTAGCTTGACGTAGAAATGCGAGATCAAACAGACAATAGAACGACACTAACCACCTCGCGGTTTATTGTGTCACCATAGTAATGCTTCAACCTCTGACCATTTACCTTGAATGTTTGGCTCGGATCATTCTCAAAAATCTCCACCCGTCCATGTGGAAACACAGTTTTGACAACAAACGGACCTGACCACCTTGACTTCAACTTTCCAGGATAAAGACGGAGATGAGAGGTAAATAAAAGAACTTGTTGCCCCGACACAAATGAGTTGAGCACTAGTCCCCTATCGTGCCACCTCTTGAATTTCTCCTTATACATTTTGTTATTCTCATAAGCTTGAAGTCGAAACTCGTCGAGTTCATTCAATTGAAGTATCATCTTCTTTCCAACTGCATCCAAGTCCAGATTCAACTTCTTCAAAGCCTAATACGCTTTATGTTCTAGCTCCACCGGCAAATGACACCCCTTACCATAAACCAACTGAAATGGAGACATTTCTAAAGGAGTCTTGTATGTTGTTCTATACGCCCACAAAGCTTCATCAAGCTTCAAAGACCGATCTTTTCTCGATGGACATACAACCTTCTCCAAAATGCACTTGATCTCTCTGTTAGATACCTCAACTTGACCATTCGTCTGAGGATGATAAGTCGTAGCAATGTGATGATTAACATTATACCTTTGCATCATAGCAGTGAACTTGCGATTACAAAAATACAACCCCTTATCACTGATTATGACTCTTGGAGTTCCAAATATTGTGAATATCTGCTTGTGAAGAAAATTAAGCACAACCTTTGTATCGTTCATTGGCAATGCCTTAACTTCAACCCATTTCGACATATAATCAACTGCCAACAAGATATACTGATTGTTACAAGATGAGACAAATGGCCCCATGAAGTGAATTCCCCAAATATCGAAGACTTCAACCTCGAGAAGCACATTAAGAGGCATCTCATCCCTCTTGGACATATTACCCACACTTTGACATCGATCACATTTCAAAATGAACTGATGAGCATCTTTAAACAAAGTCGGCCAAAAGAAACCTACTTAAAGAATACGAGCTGCTGTCTTTTCTCCACCATAATATCCTCCATAAGCTGTTGAGTGGCAATCTCACAAGATCCCCCCCCCCGTTTCGCTGTAAGGAATACATCTCCTGATAATTTGGTCAGCTCTTTGTTGAAAAAGAAACGGCTCATCCCATATATACCACTTCACTTCATGCGAAAACTTCTTCCGTTGAGCATATGTCAAGTCGGGAGGCATGATATTACTCATAAGGTAGTTCACAATGTTTGCAAACCACGGTTCTTCCTCTTGCACTCCAAATAGTTGCTCATCGGGAAAAGACCCATTGATTAATGTCTTATCTAGTAAAGTTGCACTTGGATCCTCTAAACGCGAGAGATGATCAGCGACTTGATTTTCAGTCCCTTTTTTGTCCTTGATCTCTAATTCAAATTCTTGAAGCAAAAGAACCCATCTGATCAATCTAGGCTTCGAGTCCTTCTTCGAGACGAGATATCGAATAACAGCATGATCAGTGAAAACTATCACCTTCGTCCCAAGCAGATAAGATCGTAATTTCTAAAAACCGTAAACAATAGCCAAAAGTTCTTTCTCCATAGTAGTATAATTCAGTTGAGAACCATTAAGAGTCTTACTAGCATAATAGACTACATGAAATATGTTGTTCTTTCTTTGCCCCAGAACTACTCCAACTCCATAGTCACTTCATCGCACATCATCTCAAAAGGTTCACTCCAATTAGGTGCAGTTATGACAGGTGCCATGATTAAACTCTTCTTTAAGAACTCAAAAGCAGCCACACACTTGTCATCAAACTTAAACGGGACATCCTTCTCCAAAAGATTGCACAAAGGTTTAGAAATCTTTGAGAAGTCCTTGATGAAACACCTGTAGAAGCCCGCATGACCAAAAAAACTATGAACCCCCTTAACAGAAATTAGGGTGAAAACACGCGCTAATAACACAGGCAAGTGTATGAGTTCGCAAGTAATATAGAATACTTTCTAGTTCATTCCCACAGAGACTCAGACTAATTATGTTCAATTACACTCACTCACCAATGTATGATTACTTCTCAATGTTAAAACAATAACACTTAGATTTGATTAACTAATTATTAACTACAATTAACTACGAGAATTAAGTACTTAATTAACACTTGAATTAACAATATTAAAACACACATGAGATCACAACTTCATTACTACTTCCTTCAATAGCCATTGTTATTACCCTTAGCATGCAACAGTGATGATATTAATCGAATAACACAAAACTGATATAAGCCAACTTTCATTGTACTAATACCATTCTACCAAACATCCACAATTAAGATAGAAGTTGAATAGGCATCAATTATGTTGAGTCCCTATATGTCTACATAAATTGACAACATAACGATTTAAGTGCAAGTTATTCCTTTTGATTACATAGGGCGAATAAAATGGTTAGAGTTACCCACTAATCATACATACTCATACATGAACCTATGCTAGCATGGCAAGTTCTAAATCTCAAGATCCATCGTCGCTTCACAAGAGATTAACACCATATCTTATATGTTCGCGACGCACATAAGACGAATACGCATAACCAATACTAGATATCATACAATCATCACACTATAAGGTATTAAACAACTAACTAAAGAATTCCATAGTAAATCCATTACGATCCCATGATCACGATTAGCCCATGATAACACTCATCGTCATCATGGGTTCATATGAAAACATGATAATAACACACGAGAATAATAATTAAAACTAATTATATTAAACCAGAGTACGTCACAAGAGTAAATAGGTTCAAAGTAAAGAAAACTAGCATCCAATGTTACAACGAAACAAAGAATCAAAAGAAAAAATGCTTTCTCTTCGTTGCGGTGTGCTAAAATGGTCTTCTTCCTTATCTCCTCGCTCTTCGATTAATACTACGATCCAACCTTTGTGAAACGTCTCTGAAAACTACTTATATAGGAATCCCATAATACCTAGATATCTCAGAAATTGGAAGTTAAACAGAACTAGGAGTCCAAAATAATAATTCTAATTTTCCGTCCCTGAGCGGCCGCTCAGCATTCCTGAGCGGGCGCTCAGCTTCCTGAGCGGTCACTCAGCAGAGCTAAGCGGGCGCTCAGACCCCTACTGGAAACTACTCTGTTTTTCTCCCGTTTCTTCGCTACAATCTGCTCCTATCTTCCCGCTTGCAATGCTAAACACATGCCAAGGCTTATTCTTGATGAAATCTCTCCAGAAATGCAATTATTACCCTAAAATGCACAAACACTAGAAAAACGCATCAAATACACAAAATACTTGATTTCAAGACACCAATTCAAGCCATTATAAGACGTTCTAAGTGGTATAAAATGCCACTTATCACACTCCCAAACTTAAATCGATGCTGGTCCTCAAGCGTCACAGACTCGAAAATAAAATAAAAACATGCATGAATGCACTCTATATGAAATGCAGCGATCCCCCTTACTACGACCAAACCAACCAACTTACGACATCTCAACAAATGCAATTAGGTGAATAAAGATCAATCAAATTATGCAAACTAACATTCCGCCGGAAACGTGGTGTGTGCAGATGCTTAACAGATATGCTTCGAAACTAGATCAATTATCATAACTCGACTATCCTCAAGGTAAATCACATTATTATACGAAGAATAAAATTCTAGGCACAAAATGACTTATAACACTTCAAGATTACTGGAGCTTATTACGGAATCATGCTTTTTATTTATCACACAAACAAATACTTATTTGACTGTGCAATGAGTGAGGTCCACAAAAGACTTATGCAATGGCATCCATGTAGCGAGCGTTAGGTTAGCGAATCCCAGACTATAAAAGCCTTAGGTCACTAGGCACAAAGTCCCCTAAGAACTTAATAACTTGAATACCAAAGAGCCCACTCGTGATCAATTATGCATTAACTCTCTATTCTTTTCTTTTTTTTTCTTTTTCTATTATTTTTTCTTCTTTTTTTTCAAAATTTCTGAGCAAGTGCGTTTCGCTCCATCTTGCTCAACCCTAGACTACTCGCATAAAAATACGAGCCGGCTACTAGCCATTTGACGCCTAGCCACTATTAGCAATGAATTTCACTTTTACTCCAATTTTTCTTTTCATGCTTTTTATGACTAAGAACCTATTATAAATTCTAAGCATAATCAATAGATTAACCTAGAAAACCATCAAACCATAACAACAATCTAGTCCCTAAGCATTCTCTAACATGCATGTCAACCTACAAGACTCAACATCACTTTAACGCTATCACTACACTCGCATCAACATCACAAATTAATTGGCAAAGCAACGCAAAAGGGATCATGGTGTATTCATGAGCTACATGACATGATAAATAATGCTATAAAAAAAATAAAAAAAAACTATATGGCAAAAATATGCAATTATATGAACTAAACTATCATGAATATGCAACTATATGACACACACATAAAATATTCCTTAACTACCACCCCCAAACTTAAAATCTTCAATGTCCCCAATAAAGGTAGTAGAAAGGAACACAGGGTATACCTACTCGGAGAGATCATCATCATCATCATCACCCTCAGAGGGTGGAGTATCAGGAGGCGGATATGCAGAGTCCTCACCAAAAACTGGCCACTGGATGTCAGCTCCAAGGCCTCTAAAAGCAGTCCCAAGCGCAAGGGTGAGCTCCTGAGCAAACTTGCTATGTGTCTCGTACATAGCATCCATCCTCCTTGACAGCCTCCTATACTGGGCATCAGCCATCCCGGCACCCTCCTGAGCTCTAGAAGAACCAGCCTCATCACGCCCTGGTCTCGCCATGGTAGCACCGCGTGCTGGACGCCCTCCTGGAAGACGATAACCCAGCCCATGCTCCCCGGGCTCTCCACCAGTCCACTCCTGTATCGCATTCAGAGTCCTGGAGTCAATGGGAGCAGCCGGCAACTGTAACTACTCGTGAGACGGCCACTGAACTCCCGCTGCTCGGCAAAAATTTGTAACCGTGGATGCATAAGGGATGTTCATGTGCTTAGCTCCCCTCAAAAACTTCAGAATTCCTTGGTAGATGAACTCACCAAGGTCCACATAGTACTCTTCATTCAAAATACCCCATAACAACTGTGCCCGCTCAACTGTGACCTCATGTGCATGTGAAGTAGGCAGAATATTAGTGCAAATAAAAGCATTCCATGCACGGGCATACCTATTCATTGCAATCGCCGGAAAATGGCGATACTCGTTAATCCCAGTCTTAAAGGTCCAAACTGTGCCCGGCCTACAGAGAGTAGCACAAATCAAATACAAGTCAAAATCCTCAGCAGTCTTCTTGTTCCAATTCTCCTCCGTGGGCTTCCTCTGTCGCTACCCAAACACATGGCGAATCGCCGCAGGGTGATAATCCACCGTCATCCCCCGCATAA
This sequence comes from Apium graveolens, assembly GCF_009905375.1. Classification (NCBI taxonomy): domain Eukaryota; kingdom Viridiplantae; phylum Streptophyta; class Magnoliopsida; order Apiales; family Apiaceae; genus Apium; species Apium graveolens. The sequence goes on from NC_133648.1 coordinate 202,571,953, forward strand.
CAGAATAACCATTCTTTTCAGCCTTCGCGTTCGCATAGAACTCGCGAACAACGCTCATCAGAACTGCTTCAGGAGACTCACAGAAAGCAATCCAACCCTTCTCATCAATCATTGGCAACAACTCCCCATCCCTCCCCGATGGTAAGAATCCCCTCTCCCTCAAAATCGGCTTTCCCAGAAGCCTAGTATACTCCTCCTCAGCAGCCCTATCAAACAAACGAGGCCTCGCAGCAGTACCCCTCGAATAATCAGTAGTAGGGATAGTGTTGCTGCTATCAATAGTCCTAGATCTCTTGGGTGCCATCGAAACTGAGAAAAAGTGTTTAAGATTTGTGTTTTTGAATATGAGAGAGAGTTTAAGGTTTGAAAGTGTATGGGGAGTATATGGAATAGTTGTATGTATATATATGGTAGAGATTAGGGTAAAATTTGATTAGGATTGGGTTTGAAGGTTAAAAACATGGGTTAATGGGGAAATAGGTCGTGGGTAATGGGGCTGTGTTTTGTTTTTTATTTTTCAGATTTTTTTGGATTTTTATAAGACTTAAAAAAAATTCTCCCAGTCGGGCCCTGAGCGGTCGCTCAGCAAAGCTGAGCAGGCGCTCAGCTTCCTGAGCGGTCGCTCAGTAGAGCTGAGCGGGCGCTAAGGGGTCTACTGGAAAAAAAATTTCCTTGCCCTGTTTTTTTATTTTTTATGGTTTTGGATAGGTTACTAACTTCTAAGGGTTCCTGTAACAACAAATCATGGGTTGCCTCCCAAGAAGCGCTTCTTTTTCGTCATTAGCTTGACGTAGCGTTCCTTAATCAAGTTGACAATAAAACGGCATTAACCACTTCCCGGTTTGCCGTGTCCCCATAGTAATGCTTCAAACGCTGACCATTAACCTTGAATGCTTGGTCCGGATCATTCTCAAAAATCTCCACCGCTCCATGTGGAAACACAGTTTTGACAATAAAAGGTCCAGACCACCTTGATTTCAACTTCCCAGGAAAAAGTCGGAGACGGGAGTTGAATAAAAGAACTTGCTACCCCGGCACAAATACGCCGAGTCCCCGGCAGCGGCGCCAAAAACTTGTTAGGGCGAAAACACGTGCTAATAACACACGCAAGTATACGCGTTTATAAGTAATATAGAATACTTTTTAGTTCGTTCCCACAGAGACACAGACTAATTATGTTCAATTACACTCACTCACCAATGTATGATTACTTCTCAATGTTAAAACAATAACACTTAGAGTTGATTAACTAATTATTAACTACAATTAACTATTAGAATTAAGCACTTAATTACCACTTGAATTAACAATATTAAAGCACACATGAGATCACAACTTCATTACTACTTCCTTCAATAGCCATTGTTATTACCCTTAGCATGCAACAGTGATGATATTAATCGAACAACACGAAACTGATATAAGCCAACTTTCATTGTACTAATACCATTCTACCAAACATCCACAATTAAGATAGAAGTTGAATAGGCATCAGTTATGTTGAGTCCCTATATGTCTACATAAATTGACAACATAACAATTTAAGCGCAAGTTATTCCTTTTGATTACATAGGGCAAATAAAATGCTTAGAGTTACCCACTAATCATGCATACTCATACATGAACCTAAGCTAGCATGGCAAGTTCTAAATCTCAAGATCCACCGTCGCTTCACAAGAGATTAACACCCTATCTTATATGTTCGTGACGCACATAAGACGAATACGCACAACCAATACTAGATATCATACAATCATCACACACTAAGGTGTTAAACAACTAACTAGAGAATTCCATAGTAAATCCGTTACGATCCCATGATCACGATTAGCCCATGATAGCACTCATCATCATCATGGGTTCATATGAAAACATGATAATAACACACGAGAATAATAACTAAAACTACTTATATTAAACCAGAGTACGTCACAAGAGTAAATAGGTTCAAAGTAAAGAAAATAGCATCCAACGTTACAACAAAACAAAGAATCACAAGAAAATATGCTTCCTCTTCGTTGCGGTGTGCTAAAATGGTCTTCTTCCTTATCTCCTCGCTCTTCGATTAATACTACGATCCAACCTTTGTGAAACGTCTCTGAAAACTACTTATATAGGAATCCCATAATACCCAGATATCTCAGAAGTTAGAAGTTAAACAGAACTAGGAGTCCAAAATAATAATTCTAATTTTCCATCCCTGAGCGGCCGCTCAAAATTCCTAAGCGGGCGCTCAGACCCCTACTGGAAACTGCTTTGTTTTTCTCCCGTTTCTTCGCTGCAATCTTCTCCTATCTTCCCGCTCGTAATGCTAAACACATGCCAAGGCTTATTCTTGATAAAATCTCTCCAGAAATGTAATTATTACCCTGAAATGCACAAACACTAGAAAAACGCATCAAATACACAAAATACTTGATTTCAAGACACCAATTCAAGCCATTATAAGACGTTCTAAGTGGTATAAAATGCCACTTATCAACCCCCACCTTGGCTTTGTCCACCTCAAGACCCTTACTAGAGACCTTGTGCCCAAGAATAATGCCCTGTCGCACCATAAAGTGACATTTCTCCCAATTGAGAACCAAATTGGTCTCAACACACCTCTCGAGAATGTCGCCTAGATTTTGCAAGCACTCATCAAATGAATCACCAAACACAGAGAAATCGTCCATGAACACCTCCACATTTTGACCAATCATATCAAAGAAGATAGCCATCATGCATCTCTGAAATGTGGTCGGTGCTCCACATAGTCCAAAAGAAACTCTCTGAAAGGCAAAAGTACCAAACAGACAAGTAAAAGTAGTCTTCTCTTGATCTTCTGGAGCAATACAAATTTGATTATAACCAGAATAACCATCCAGAAGATAGTAGTACTCATGCCCAGCCAATCTGTCAAGCATCTAATCAATAAAAGGCAGAGGGAAGTGATCTTTTCTTGTGGCCTTGTTTAGATTCTTGTAATCCATGCAAACTCTCCACCCCGTGACCGTTCGTGTAGGAATAAGCTCATTCTTCTCATTTGCAACGACTGTGATACCTCCTTTCTTAGGCACACACTGAACTGGGCTCACCCATGAACTATCAGAAATAGGATAAATGATCCCTGCATCCAGCCACTTAAGAATTTCCTTCTTCACAAACTCCTTCATGATCAGATTTAGCCTTTTCTATTGCTCAACAGTAGGCTTGCTTCCTTCCTCTAGCAGAATTTTGTGCATGCAATACGAAGGGCTGATTCCCTTCATATCTGCTATAGTCCAACCAATCGTTAATTTGAATTCTCTAAGAATTCTCAAAAGCTTCTCCTCGTCGCTACCTGAAAGGTCAGATGCAATAATAACAGGCAAAATAGATGCATCACCTAAAAATGCATACCTCAAAAGTTCAGGTAAAGGCTTAAGCTCAAGAGTAGGAGCTTCCTCAATAGATGGCTTGAGGTGTTTAGGAGCTTTGTTCAACTCCTCCATTCCAAGAGATTCAAAAGGCATATCAATCTTCCTCTTCCAGGGAGAAGCATTCAGAAATTGCAACTGTTCATCCCCTTCATCATCTTCAATATCAGAATTCCCCAACAGGGCCTTCTCTAAGGCATCAGACCTTAACAATTGATCAAGTTCTGAAGTAACCACAGAATCAACCAACTCCACTTTTAAGCACTCCTCATTTTCCTTAGGGAATTATATGGCATTGAACACAATAAAGTTACATCTTGATCCATCACTCGCATGGTGAGCTCACCCTTCTGCACATCTATCAAGGTTTGGCCAGTGGCCAAGAAAGGTCTTCCCAAGATTATGGGAATCTTCTTATCCTTCTCAAAATCAAGAATTACAAAATCAGCAGGGAAGATGAGTTTATCCACCTTGACCAAGACATCCTCCACAATACCTCGCGGATATGTAATAGAACGGTCGGCCAACTGCAAAGTCATATACGTAGGCTTTGGATCAGGCAAGTTGAACTTCTTGAAGATTGGAAAAGGCGTCAGATTGATGCTAGCTCCCAAGTCATATAGACACATGTCAAATGACATCTTTCCAATGGTGCATGTAATAGTGAAGCTTCCAGGATCTTTAAGCTTTAGAGGCAACTTCAATTGCAGTACAGCACTGCATTCCTCCGTGAGAGCAACGGTCACTAAGTCATCAAGCTTCACCTACCTAGAGAGAATACCTTCCATGAACTTCGCGTAACTAGGCATTTGTTCAAGAGCTTCAGTGAAAGGTATGTTGATGTGAAGTTTCTTGAACACCTCCAGAAACTTCTCAAACTGCTTGTCCATCTTTTTCTTCTGCAGCCTCTTAGGAAAAGGAGGTGGAGGATAGATCTATTTCTCCCCTGTATTACCGTCAGGAGGAGTGTGCTCAATAGTAGTCTTCCTTGGTTCCACTTCTGCTTCCTTCTGCACTTCTTCTTCTTTAGCCTCAACTTCAGATTCTGGAGTCTTTGCTTTTTCAGGATTCACAACCTTACCAGAACTCAATGTAATTGCCTTCACATGCTCCTTAGCTTCCTTCTTGAGTGGCACTTCAGTATCACTAGGGAGCGTTCCAGGTTGACGATTCGGTAATGCGTTAGCAATTTGCCCAATCTGATTCTCCAAGGTCTTGATAGACACAGCTTGGCTCTTACACATGAGCCTCAACTCCTCCAATTCAGATTTTTCATTAGCTTGCAGTAGCTGCTGAAGTTGAAGTTGTTGCCTAGGGGCATATTGCAGTTGCTGAAAACCAGGAGGGTTATACTGCTTTGATGTTATACTCCAGCTGAAGTTAGGATGATTGCAGTTATTTGGATGATAAGTGGCTGGAGCTTGTTGCTGTGATCTCTGAAAGTTGCTCACAAATTAAGCTGATTCGCTAGAAATAGCGCACTGCTCAGTTTCATGTGCCCCGCACAAAGCTCACAAACACTAGTGATTTGATTAACTCCATAATTCGCCAAAGAATCCAGTTTCATCGTCAAAGCTTGAAGTTGAGCAGCTATAGCCATAATTATATCCACTTCCAAAATTCCTGCTACCTTGCCTTGCAACATTCTTTGCGTAGGATTCTGGTATTCATTAGCTGCCATTAGCTTAATCAACTCATAAGCTTCATTATAGCTTTTGGCCCATAAGGCTCCATCAGACGCTGCATCGAGCATAGTTCTATACTGAGCGCCGAAACCATTGTAGAAACAGTTTATAATCATCCAATCAGGCATTCCATGGTGTGGGCACTTCCTTAGCATCTCCTTATATCGATCCCATGCCTCACACAGAGATTCTCCAATTTGCTGAGCAAACTAAGTAAGAGCATTCCTGATTACAGCAGTCTTTGCCATAAGAAAGAATTTAGTGAGAAACTTTTGAGCAAGATCCTCCCATTTGGTGATAGACCCTGGTGGTAGAGAATATAACCAGCACTTTGCTTTATCCCTCAGAGAGAATGGGAAGAGTCGCAGCTTAATAGCATCTTCATTCACCCCATTGAGCTTGAAAGTGTCGCAAATCTCGATGAAATCCATGATGTGCATGTCGGGGTCTTCTGAAGGAGAACCCCCAAACTGAACTGAGTTATGTATCATCTGAATCGTGCTCGACTTGATCTCAAAAGTGTTATCCGAGATGGCTGGTCTGATGCTGCTCGACTGAATATCATCGATCTTAGGCTGAGAATAGTCCATCAGAGCCTTAGGATTTTCTACTTGATCTCCCATCACTACTAAAGTTGGTTCCTCGACTTTCTCTTCTTCTTCTACTTTCTCTTCATCCTCAACAACTTCCCTTCGAATCACTACAGCTTCTTCCTTGGCTTGATCCAGATTTCTCTTACGAGCCCGCGAACACGTATGCATACACGCTCGCTGGAGTACCTGAAACACGACAAGGAAAAGAGTAAGTAAGTAATAATGTCTGAGGCAATGAACTTTAATGATCATTGATGATAAACACATAAACTAAAAGTTAACACCGTATCCCCGGCAGCGGCGCCAAAAACTTGTTAGTCGCTAAACACGCGCTAAAATTCACGCAAGTATACGCGTTCACAAGTAGTATAAGATATAAATCAGATTCGTTCCCATAGAGACTGGTTTAGGTTAATTTCATGATTTATGCACTTATGCAACAATGATATGGCTATTATTCAATGCTAAGATGAATAATAAATTGAGTTTTGATTATACTAAGATTAACTATTGAGAATAATACTAGAGAATATTAACTAAAGAGAGTAAAGAGAGTTGAATAATTTATGACACAAACATGGGATTCTAACTTCATTAAGTACTTCATTCAATAGCCTTTTCATTCTTAACCTTAGCATGTAATGGTAATGACACAAATCAGATAACACGAAACTGATAAACGCCAACTTTCGTTGCACGAATACCATACTACCAGACATCCACAAAAGAGATAGAAGGTGAATAGACACCAATTATATTGAGACCTTATATGTCTATAGAATTTGACAACATAATGGTTTAATGCACAAGTTATCTATCATGATTACACAGGGTAAGTAAGATGGTTAAAATTACCTACGAATCATGCATATCAATAACACATGAACCTATGCTAGCATGGCAAGTTCGAAATCCTTAAATTCACTGTCACTTTATTAAAAATTAACACGCTATCTTATAAGTTCGTGACGCTCATAAGACGAATAAGCACAACCAATACTAGGTTATCATACAATCTCCACACACTAAGGCATCGAAATAAATTAACTAATAAAATTCATAAATAAATCCGCTAGAACCCCATGATAACGATTAGCCCATAATCAGACTCATCATCAACGTGGGTTCCAATGAAAGCATGGTATAAAAAATGTAATCTTTATAAACAAATAATAAACAAAGTACGAAATTCAAATATTAGGTTCAACAAAACAAGAAACAAGCATCCAAGATTATAACTTAGAATAAAGATTCATAAGCATAAACTAGATCTTTTTCGCCTTCGTTGAATTGTGCTACAGGTCTTCTTGTCGTCTTCTCCTTAAGCTCTGTTACGTCTCTCTCTCCGAAAAATGTCTTTTATTTAGGTATATATAGCATCCTATGCAAAGTAGAATCCTCCAAACAGAAGCCAAGTAGAATCAGGATTTTAACATCCCGAACTGGCGCGACCGCACGCTTGATCAGCGCGGGCGCGCTGTGTCTCTGAAGTTTGGGCGCAGGCGCGCGCTATGACAGTGCAGGCGCGCTGGCCTCCTGGATAAAATTCTGCTTTCTTTCTTTTCTTGCTGAACTGAGTTGGTTTCCCGAGCTTTCTTCCTTTGACAGTATCCTAACACCATATTAGCACCAAAACAATCCTCATTCACCTGAATTCCGGATTAATGCCTGAAATGCAAAAACACTAGAAAACACATTAAAACACCAATAACTTGAGTACAAATACACCAATTCAAAGCTTAATGGAGCGTTATAAAGTGTCATAAATGCCACTCAACACATAAAACAAAGAATCACATGAATAAACTAGATCTTCTTCTCCTTGGTTGTATTTGTGCTATAGGTTTTCTCATTATCTTCTCCTTAAGATCCGTTATTAAAAACATCTTTTAGTTGTCATTATATGAAAGCCCAATTAATCCAAAAGCCTAGAAAAATAGATTTCTAATTGAAACAAGAATCAGGAATCCCGACCTAGCGCGGACGCGTGCTTCACCAGTGCGGGCGCGCTGACATGCTACTTCTCTGTCGTGGCCGCACGCTAGCATCACGCGGGCACGCGCTAGCACAGCGCGGGCGCGCCGTCTTTCTGGAAAAATTGAAATTGCCTTCTTTATTTGCTGATTCTTGATGGCTTTTGCACGAGCGATCTTCACGACTCCTTCCTAACACCATTTTAGCATCAAAGTAATGCTAAATCACTTTGATCCCTGTTATATGCCTAAAATGCAAAAACACTACAAAACATATCAAAAACATAAATAACTTGAGTACAAAACATCAATCTAAGGCTTTATAGAGCATTCTAAGTGGACATAAATGCCACTTAACACTTGGTTCCATTCTTTAAAAGATGAAATCAAATGGAACAACTCGAGTCTTCATTTTGATGTCATATTATGATCCCTGTCGTTTTACATTGATGATAAGTTTTAAAGTCTGATTGATTGTTTCGTTCTGATGAGAAACACTTTGAAGTCCTGCTAATGATTTGAGATGAATGTCGGCTTTCACCCTAACCTAAGCCTTGATTCCTGAAAGCCAAAATCTTTCTTCATAACCAATTTACAGTAAGAAATAGAAATCTGCCACCTAGATATTCAAAGTAGAATGCCTCGTATGTAATATCCGGGATATCGCGTGTAAATATTTTTTATCAATAAATGATTATTATGTGATTATTATGTGAATTCTGGTGAATTATCTGGTGATTGATAATAATATTTAGATGTTTATATGTGATAAAATATGAGTATGTTAATTTTAATACGTCCAGAATAAAATATAGATAAGTGTGGTATTTTATGGTAATTTTTGCAGCGTTATATGAATTTATATTAATTTATGAATTTATTAATTATTTTCAGAATAATTACAATATTATTTTATAAAGCCGTGAATCGTCCAACCTCAACCGTTTTTACATTTTTACAACCCGAAACTCTTTCGAAAACTCCTTCCTAACCTAATTTGGTAATTCCGGACATTTTCCGTGTTTTGAGTTTTTCAATCCGGATTACGGTTTGACCCGTACGCGTCCCGACGTATAATTTTCGATACGATAATTATTTCGATATATCAACAAAACCCGTTTTCTCAAAAGACGGGATAATATTACATTATTTTCGTATAAAGTATTTTATAAAAAGCCCGGTTGGGATAATTATCCAATACGGGTATTAAATCATATCGTTTTTGCAGTTACTTAGCAACTAAGTAACTAATTTATCGATCCAAGACGATCCAACATGAACCAATATTCCATAAATATATATAGCCCTTTTATTATTTCATTTTATTCGTAAAATCATAATCAATCAGTAAACAAATAAGAAATACAGAGAGAAACCCTAAAAACGTTACGTTTTTTAGAATCAAACGTATGAAGGAAGACGTTATCGAACTCTGATTCGGGCATGCAATATATCAAAACGAAACTCTCAAAAAACTCTTTCTGAATCAATCAACTATTTTGGTGCAGAAATCGAGGTATTTTTCTTATTTAATTATTTTATTTCCAATTGATTATAGATTATATTATGAAAATTTGTTTTTGATGTTGTTGTTGTGATTTGATGATTCCATCATGTAGATAATCTTTTTCTGGTCATTTTGGTATATTATATGTCAAAAACTGAGTTCAATAATATATAGAAATTGATTTTTGATTCTGGAAAATTAAAATTAGGGGTTTGAATGTTTGAATGTTCTTAATTAAGATTGGGAACTTTTAATCCATGAATTATGAGTTTAATTGATCAGTATCAGTAGACAGATCGTAATAAAATAAGATCAGTCATGTGTTTGGTTTTTGTGTTGGAGGCCGGAAAAGTATCGCCGGAAAAGCTCGAAGCTTCGCTCGCGATAATGGCGGTTTCACCGGGGAAGGTGAACGGGAATGCCTCTGAGAGTAAGGCAACCTGGTTGTGTTTCTTGATCATTAAGGAATCAATTAGGCTCAAAAATTGACGAGAATCATCAACATTTTGGCCGGATTAAGCTTCGCTGGATTATAACCCCAGCTGCCATGTTTTTCAGAATCGGGTGACCCATTCGGGTCAATTTTGACCCGGGGTTTAACCCGGTTTTGATCTGTTTTAATTCAAAATCATTTCTGAAATTATGTTTTTATAACTTAACCCCCCAAAGTTCTTGAACTTTGCAAATTCAGGATGTCTTTTTAAAAAACTTACAAAAAGAAGATTCATGTTATGGATCAAAAACTAAGGTATAATAATTGTTATACTTATTGCTAGGGTTCATGAGCTTCGAGGCTCGATTTGACTGCTCTTGTGACTCGTGACTCGATCTGCCTTAACAAGATGCCTACGTACCTTGCTGATTATCAAGGATCAAGTCAAAAAATGTAGTTCTGATTGGTGGGGGTGAGACCCTTTATATAGGTGCTGGGAGTCCTTGAATTAGACTAGATCTAGGAGACTTGGTGGGCAAATCTCTGAATTAGAATGGACTTTGGAGTCCTAAGAGGTAGGAAACTGATTCCTTATCCCATGAGGTTCCTTGGAGGCCAATCTTCAAGGAATTATATTCATAACTGGACTTTATTTATCAGTTGATTTATCCCTTATTAACTAATTACATAATTAATTAATATTCAGGGTTTTAGGCCCTTTTTAATGGGCCTAGCTGTCAGCCCAATTCTGATATTATTAATGCAATTTTAATTGCGTAATCGGTGTTTATTTTATTCCCTATCATTTGCCCCCCAACTTCTGGGAAACCGTAAAAAGATTTCGCAGAAGTTAAGTTCATTCGTTCCCTTACTAGGTATCATTTTTGCATAAAGTATGGAGCGACATACACATATAAAACGATTTGCCTTTATACCTATTATTTAGGAGTTATCTTAATTTCCAGGAATTTTCCCTTAATTTCTGGGAATTTTCCTTAAGTTCCAGGACTTTTCCCTTAATTTCAAGGAATTTTCCTTAATTTTCAGGAATTTTTTCCTAATTTCTGGGAATTTTCCTTAATTTCCAGGAATTTTCCCTTAATTTCTGGGAATTTTCCTAAATTTCATGAATTTATTCCTAATTTTTTTGGAATTTTCCCTTAATTCCAGGAATTTTTTCATAATTTTCAGGAATTTTTAAGTATTTTACAGGATTTTCCAGAAAATATTTATAATTTCTGGAATTTTCCAAGGTATTTCCATTTTCCAGAAAATATTTTTAATTTTCCAGTAAACAAAAAACCCTTTAATTTTTCAGAAAACATTTTAAAAAAAATACCCCCTTTTTCGACCAGGAATCCCATTCGACCATGATCCTAGTCGAATTAAGCCTCAATGTGCCCTGGTCGAAGCCCTTTTCGGGCATGACTTTTCGAGCAGCCTGGACGAAATTCGGTCAGGATTTTTTGCATATTTTTTTTTTGCAATTCGACCAAGATTCTGACCTTTTCCGTCAGGATTTTTTGTTTTTGAACGAATTATGCTTCCTCCTAGCCCTGGTCGAAGTCATTTTCGAGTAGAAATTTTCGATCAGGACCCCGGGCTATTTTCTGGTCGACAACTTCCTTGGGGTCAGGATATTTCGATCAGAATCCTGACCTATTTCGGTCAGGATCTTCTTTTAATAAACCAATTTCTGACCGAATTTTAGGCCACTATTTCTTAGTCGTGGAGACTCTCGACCAGAAAGGTTCGACCAGGAACCTAATACAAATCCTGATCGAATTAGATCAGGAATTTTTATAATAATGTTTATATATTTTAAACAAATGATTTTATCTTCTTGGGCCCATAATTTTTCTGGGCTTCTAAATGGGCCTTATCCCATGGGCCTGATTTAATCCAATCTTTTTACCATAGTTGGGCCTCAACCCTGGGCCTTCCTTTGGGCCCATGATCTCTCTTCTTCTTCTTGTGAGCCCTTTGTTGGGCTTCTATTTTTTTATGACTTTGAGCTCACACATATATAAAATCTGAGCCCATAACTTGGGCTGGATTTTTCTTTCAATTTGAATTTGGGCCCATAACTTTAGCTTGACCTTTGTTTTCAAAGCTAAATTTCCAGAATCTTCTGGAATTCTGAGGCACCTTCTTTTATTTATCAAATTTTATTTTTAGATTTTTCTGGGTTCTTCTAGAATGTTCTTTTCTTGGGCCCAAATGGGCTTTTCACAGGCCCAATTGATAGTTTGGGAGGCTATATAAGAGTGAGGTGGGAGTGTGATTTCACTCACACTTCTCATTTCACTCTTTCTCATTTCTCAAAATTTCCTCTCCTCTCAATCACTCTCAACACTCCTCTCCTTAAAAAATTTCCGGCTAGCCTTTTCCGGCCTTCCTCCCCTTTCCAAGGTTTCAAGCTTTCTTCCATTTCCATCAATGGCAGACAAGAGTTCCGAGAGAGCGGCTAAGATTTCCTCTGCTTCAAAACGAGGTAATGATATCGAAATCCGCTCTTCTTACATGTCATTACTAGATATGATTAACACCAGAGGGGATGAGTACCCCTCTAATGCACATCTTGATTCGTTTGATTATTGTAACATATGGCACAATATAGATTTTGATAAAATGAATGCATTTTATAACGTTCGTCCCCCCTTAGTCTAGTTCCTATTAGCGGTGGTGATCGTACTTGCCACTGGAAACCATACACTCTTTTTATTTACACAGATGCCCTTAATGCTGGGTTTAGGTTTCCTTTCCACGACTTCATCCCCCACTTGCTAGCAGACTTGCAAATCAACCCCTAGCTTCCTCCAAATGCTTGGAGGAACATCTTATGCTTCATGGTCTCCTGTCTTAGGGGAGGTTTTCCTTTGTCAGTAGCGGTCTATAGGAAAATCTTCCAGTGTTATAATAGTTCTCAAAGTATCTGTGGTTGGGTCTATATTAAGCAAAGACCCAAGTGTAAACACATTTTTAATATAGCTTCCATTCCCAACAATAATCAACATTGGAGGAGTAGTTTTGTCGGATTAAGGTGGGAGAATGGGGACTGGGGCACCCTCTTCAGATCTTCCTTCGGGAAGGTTAGTGATGGTAGCCTCAAATCCATTCACCTAACCCCCGAGGAGACTATCATTTATAATGAGCTCATTCGGGATGATGGGGCCACTCCTAGATGGACTCTTTTAGAGGAGTTTTCTCTTATCCAAGTGGGGATCTCCTCAATTTCTCCTCAGGGTATTTTTCTCCCCTCCTTGTTTTTACTTTCTTCCATGCATTATTAACACCACTTATTTTTATTTTTCTCTTATTTTTGCAGCTGCTATGGAAATCAATGAGGATAACGTGCCTGTCGGTGAAGAAACCGCGAGGATGAAGAAGGCCTGGCTTGCGGGACTGGACACCTGGGGGAAGGCTACGGAGCCTAGCTTCCTAAGGAAGCACAAGGAGCCTATGGTGGAGGCTCTTTCTGAGGGAACTGAAGCCCCAAATGCCCCTATCTATGCTGCTGCTTCTGCCTCTGTTGCCACTGGTGCCTTCCAGCCTCTTTGGGGATTTCACCGAGGGGATACTACGGTTGGATCCACAAAGCATGCCTGGGATTGGTCCTACCACGGTGTGACCCCCAAGGATTTCACCGACATCATGGTTGGCTCAGTCTTGGAGAGGGTAAAGCTCAGGGGTGCTCAGTCCCTGGCTTCGGTATGATCCTTTCTTAAAATCCTTCTTTTTTGTATACTCGTAGCATTCACTTGCCTTATATCTTTATTTATTATTTTGTTTCAGTCTAACACTTATTTCCAAGCTGCTGTGAGGCAAGCTGAATCGTGGAAGAGGGCCTCAGACAAGGCTGATAATGCCCTTAGGAAGCAGCAGAGGAAGTACGCTTCTTTGAAGAGGAAGTTGAAGCATAAGGAGGAGGAGCTTGGAGAATCTAATGTTGAGCTGGTTGTGTTGAGGGCTGAGAAGGACAGGGCGATCGATAACTATTTGGACTCGGAGGAGTTCACTCAGTCTATGAGAGTGAGGGATGACTCGGTGTTCCCTGGGTTTTTTAGGACTGGCTGGGACACGGCCCTTAGAACCGTGAACGAGGCTTGTCCCGACATTAACCCAGCAGACTACATCTGCCCTGATGACGAGGCTTTACTACAGAGGTTTCGCACCCGAGTGGTTGTCTCGGACCGTGCTCCTCAGGCCCCACTTCTTCCTCCTCCCGAGTCATCTTCTCGGCCCTCAGCCGATCATAGCGCTTCTTCCTCCGGGACCACTGAGACATCCAGCGAGAGTGGCGGAGATGATGATATGGATGCTGAGGTGACCTCCACTCCTTAGAGGTTTTCTAGCCCAGCGTGGCTTATTTATTTTACTTTTGTCTTTGAGACTTTATTTATCAGACTTTGTATTGCTTATTTGAACCAGTCTTATTTATCAAACTTTATGCTTTTATCTCATGCACTTAGTTTACTTGCCATGCCATAGGGATTTTTTAAACATATTCCGGAAACTTTCTAAATTTCATAAACTGTTGGGATTCGTCCCTTACACAAGTCTTAATAAACCTTAAATTTTAAAGAATAAAAATAAAACATGTAATCCTAAGCAATCAAAGCTTCAAGGTGCTTTTCAACCTACTTGTAATCTTGACAAGTGAGAATCGTACTCAACCATTTTACACGTAGTAAATCTTCAGGTTTTGTGCATGCCAAGTTCTCAGGACTTCAAAGCCATCCATAGTCTCCAACTTGTAGGTTCCTCTTCCTTGAACACTTTTGACCTTGTATGGCCCTTCCCAATTTAGGGAAAGTTTTCCTTTCTGCCCAATACCGGAAGCTTCCACCTTCCTCAGAACCAAGTCACCTTGCTTGAAGAACCTTTCCTTAACCCTTAGGTTGTAGTAGAACGAAGCTTTTTTCTGATATTCCACTATCTTCGCATGTGCCTCATCTCATACTTCATCAATTAGATCCAGGGCAAATCTTTGCCCCTCCTCATTTTCCTCAGCATTAAAAGCTTGAATCCTGGGAGACGAATATGATATCTCTACAGAAACAACCGCTTCTGCCCCATATGCTAACATGAAGGGAGTTTCTCCAGTCGTGACTCTACAGGTAGTAATATAGGCCCATAGTATTGGGAGTATCTCATCCACCCAGTTATTCCTTAACTTCTCGATCCTCTTCTTTAGTCCATCCAGGATTATTCGATTTGCCACTTCCGCTTGCCCATTGGCTTGCGGGTGAGCCACGGAGGTAAACCACAACTCAATTTCATTCTCCTCACAATACTTCTTGAATTCCTCATTGTTAAACTGTGTTCCATTATCGGTAACTAGGATACGGGGAATTCCATATTGGCATATGATGTTTTCCCACAGGAATTGTGCAACCTGCTTAGTTGTGATCTTAGTCAAAGGCTTGGCTTCAATCTATTTAGTAAAATAATCAATGGCTATAATCAGGAACTTCCTTTGTGTCATGGCCATGGGGAAAGGCCCAAGTATATCCATTCCCCACATGGTAAATGGGATGGGAGAGTTGATGGAAGTCAACATCTCGGGGGGTTGTCGAACAACAGGTGCATATTTCTGACAACGATCACATATTCTTTGGCGTCGGCCATCATCTCTGGCCAATAGAAGCCTAAACGGGTTATCTTATGTGCCAGTGCTCTGTCCCCCAAGTGTTCCCCATAGATACCTTCGTGTACTTCTTCAAGAGCCAGACGTGCCTCATCGGGCCTGAGACATCTTAAGTAAGGAACCACATAGGATCTTTTGTACAAAATCCCATTGATCAAGGAGTATCTCAGTGTTCGAACAACCAACTTTCATGCTTCAGTCATGTCATTTGGCAGCCAACCAGTTTGAATATGGGCCTTAATGGGATTTATCCATGACGTCCCCAGCCCTATAGGAGCTACAAGCTTAACATCAATGCTTCATTTCTTCAAAACGCGGAAGTATACGCTTCCTGAACTTTCCTCTATCTTAGATGAGGCCAACTTTGACAATGCATTCGCCATAGCATTTTCCTCCCTTGGGATGTGCTCAACATGGCACTCATCGAATTGAGTCATCATAGCTCTTACCAGGCGGACATACTTAGCCATCGTATCATCCCTTGCCTCAAACTCTCCCTTCACCTGGGATATGACCAAATTCGAGTCTCCACAGACTTTTAAGTTCTTGACTCTCAGTGTCCCTGCTAGGCCGAGGCCAGCTATCAGAGCTTCATATTCTGCTTCATTGTTTGTAGTTAGGAAGTCTAACTTCATAGCATATTCAATAAAGAACCCATCGGGGATTTGTAAAACTAGCCCTGCTCCACTTAAATTTGTTTTTGATGCTCCATCAAAATAGAGAACCCAATATTACTTCTCCTTAACGTTCTTTTCTTTGTCTCCTTTATCACCTTCTGTGTTTGGAGGTATAGTATCTTCCTGACCCCCTACTTCTTGGATGGGTATGGTACATTCCACCACGAAGTCAGCCAATGCTTGGGCTTTTATTTCCGTTCGTGGCTTGTACTTGATGTCAAATTCTCCCAACTCTATTGCCCACTTAATCATCCTCCCACTAGCCTTGGGACTATGAATAATATTTCTCAAGGGCTGATTTGTTAGCACCTCAATTTGATGAGCCTAAAAGTAAGGACGCAACTTTCTTGAAGCCATTACCAAGGCTAAAGCAAACTTCTCAATAGTTGAATAATTCAACTCAGCCCCATGCAGAATTTTGCTAACATAGTATATGGGTTTCTGGACTTTAAGTTCCTCTTTAACCAATATAGTGCTCAAGGCATTTTCTGAAATGGCCAGGTACATTATCCTCATTGATTTCCTTAGCAGTTAGATAAGGGAAAACTCCTCTAAAAGAGTACATCTAGGAGTGGCTCCATGTCCAAGATTGCCTTTATTTTATCGAGATTGGCCTCGATTCCTCTCTTGGAGACCATCAGTCCCAAAAACTTTCCAGATCCCACTCCAAAAGCACACTTTGCAGGATTTAGCATCATTTTATGGTATCTTAGGACCTCAAAAGCTTCCCTCAAATGGGTTATATGGCCAGTCTTCACTAGACTCTTGACTAACATGTCATCAACATAAACCTCCATGGTCTTGCCAATAAGGTCCTTGCAAATCTTATTTACCAGCCTTTGATAGGTGGCTCCTGCATTCTTGAGACCAAATGCCATAACAAGATAACAAAAAACGCCAAAGTCAGTAATGAATGATACCTTTGGGATGTCATCCTGGTACATCTTGATCTGATTGTATCCACTGAATCCATCCATGAAGCTCAGCATCTCATGACCAGCAGTAGCATCTATCAATATATCTATCCTTGGTAATGGAAAATAGTCCTTAGGGCCTGCGTCATTCAAATCGGTGAAATCCACACACATCCTCCATTTTCCATTAGCCTTCTTTACCATCACAGGGTTTGCTAACCATTCTGGACATTGTATCTCCTCAATGAAACCAGCCTCTAAGAGCTTCTCCACTTCTTGTTTAATAGCCTCTTGCCTCTCTGGAGCGAAGCTTCTTTTCATTTGCTTCACTGTCTTTTGATTTGGATCCATATTCAGCTTGTGAGTGATCATTTCTGGGTCTATGCCTGGCATATCAGCCGCCGACCATGCAAACACATCACTATTTTCTTGAAAAAACTTTACCAACTTCCCTCTAAGAGGTTCCTCTAGTGTTGCTCCAATGAAAGTCACTTTTTCAGGATCCTCGGGAGCCAAAGGAATCGGGGCCAAGTCTTCTGTTGGCTTCCCTCTTTTCTCATCATTTTGACGGATATCCAGATCCTCAATAGGCAGAACCTACCCCCCAACTCCATCCGCCCTAAGAGAGGCCACATAACAACTTCTTTCCATCTTTTGATCTCCTCTCTCTTCTCCAATCCCATTCCGAGTGGGAAGCTTCATAACTGAATGGTAGGAGGAAGGGACTGCCTTAAAGGCATGTATTCCCGTTCTTCCCATGATTGCATTGTAAGTTGAACTAGCCTTCACCATCACGAAGTCCAACATTTGTGTTGCTTGCCTTGGTTCCTGACCTATGGTCGTTGGCAACTTAATAATTCCTTCCACGGGGCACTCCACTCCTACGAATCCATATATCGGCATATCGGTTGGAGTTAATTGAGAATCATTGTATCCCATCCTTAAAAAGGTATCATGGAGTAAAATGTCCACCGAGGCACCGTTATCTACAAGGACCCTCTTCACCGGGCTGTTCCCTATTATTGGTGTTATGACCAACGGGTCATCATGAGGAAATTTCACACCCTTTAAGTCAGAATCATCAAATACCATTGTCACTCCTAACCTGGCCCTCTTCGGGGCTTCTCCAACAATATGCATAACCTCTCTAGTATACGCTTTCTTGGAGTTCGTAGATAATCCAGCAATATTTTGTCCTCCAAAGATTGTATTTATCACAGGCCCTCGGGGTCGCGGTCCTCCAAATATTGCATTTATCACCCGTCCCCTAGGCTGGGGATTCCGCCCCTGATCGTCTTGGTCCCTCCTACGATCTTCAAAGTTCTTTCTCCCATTGTTGTTCCTATCTCCTCCATCTCCAGTGTACTTGCTCAATCTTCCTTTTCGAATAAGGAATTCTATTTCATCTTTCAGTTGTCTACCCTCATCGGTGTCATGACCAGCATCCTTGTGAAACCTGCAATATTTGCTCTTATCTAGCTTGGTAGGATCAACCTTCAAGGGTTTAGGCCAACAAATATCTATATCTTTTTCGATTTCCATCAAGATCTGGCTTCTAGGAGCATTCAACTTAGCATATTCAATGAAATTTTGCCCAGGTCCTCCCTTCTTCGGAGCTGAATCAGGGTTTTGCTCAGTTCTAGGATACTTGTCCTTAGCAATATACTCCAGATCAGTCTTTCGCTTCTTGCCACCAGCGGGCTCGTTATTCACTACTGTCTTCCTCATGCTCTCCTCCACTTTGATGTATTTCCCTGCCCTATTTGGAGCTGCAACATGCTTTCAGGGGGGCGCTTGGCCAAGGACATTTTGAAGAACTCATCCCTAGTTCCCTGTTGCAGTGCTATCATAGCTACCTTGTCATCAAGGTCTGGGACTTTTAAAGCTTCCTTTGTGAAATGGTTCAGATAGTCTCTCAAGGATTTCTTTGCTCCCTGCACGATGCTCATGAGAGACGCTGAACTTTTCTCATGCACTCTCCTGCTGATGAATTGCTTAATAAAAGTCTGACTTAGTTCTCTGAAGGACCCAATAGAATTCGGGGGCAAATGGCTATACCATCTTTAAGCCATCCCTGATAGGTTTGAGGAAAGGCCCAACACTTAATAGCGTCGTTCACGGGCTGTAACAACAGTGCATTAGAAAATATCCTGACATGATTAGCGGGATCTCCGGTGCCATCATAAGCTTTGATGGTGGGCATCTTGAACTTCCTTGAGATATGGGCGCTCATTATTTCTTCAGTAAATGGTGGAGTAGGATCATCAGGATCTCCTAAGGAAAGAAGATTACTTGGATCAGCCCTTGGGACAACAGTCCTTCTCTGTAGCGGACCATCCAGGTCTATGATTGGAGGAGAATTTCTCCCCCTTGGAGGCAGTGGGGGTCTGGGGGTCTGGTGCGCCTCCAAGTCGCGCTTCAGCCTTTGAATATCAGCCTCGTGAGCCCTGATTCTCTCCTGCACTTCTTGGGGATTCGTCCCTCGAGTGCTCCTAGGACGTTGGTTAGCATCAGGCATCGGCTCTTTACTAGCACGCCTCCTTCTTGGGGCCACATCATCATCCGAGGATTGGAGTCTCTCTCAGTGTAAGGACCAGAAAATTCTTGATCTTTCGGGATAGGAGCTAAACCACGTATAGATTGGGGCGTCTGCCCTTGTGCTTCACTCTGGTTAGCATGCCCACTTCTTCCAACCTCGGGGTAAAGGGGCATCCCATAAGGGGGGTTAGTGGTCACAATAGTTGAATACTCATACCCGACGGGTCGAGAATTCACAGGTGTATGTAGTTGTTGAAGTTGGGAATTCGTCCATTGAGTAGCCGGGGGAATCGTCCCTTGTGGCTGAGGTTCAGTTGCCCCTACCTGGACTCTTCCTTGGGTAGCGGCATAGGTAGAATGCGGAGGTATCTCCACCATTGATAAAAGCATTTAGGTCGTCCACGCTGGTGTTCCTCCTTCAGGGGCGTTGTTTCCTCTCCGTGTTCTCGCCATGGTTGTTGTTGTGTTTCTCACAGACGGCGCCAAATGTTATGGATCAAAAACTAAGGTATAATAATTGTTGTACTTACTGCTAGGGTTCGTGTGCTTCGAGGCTCAATTTGACTGCTCTTGTGTCTAATGACTCGATCTGCCTTATCAAGATGCCTACGTACCTTGCTGATTGTAAAGGATCAAGTCAAAAAATGTAGTTCTGATTGATGGGGGTGAGACCCTTTATATAGGTGCTGGGAGTCCTTGAATTGGACTAGATCTAGGAGACTTGGTGGGAAAGTCTCTGAATTATAATGGACTTGGGAGTCCTAAGAGGTAGGAAACTGATTCCTTATCCCATGAGGTTCCTTGGAGGCCAATCTTCAAGAAATCATATTCCTAACTGGGCTTTATTTATCAGCTGATTTATCCCTTATTAACTATTTACAAAATTAATTAATATTCAGGGTTTTGGACCCTTTTTAATGGGCCTAGCTGTCAGCCCAATTCTGATATAATTAATGAGATATTAATTACGCAATCAGGGTTTATTTTATTCCCTATCAATTCCTGTTTACTTTATTTTTAGAAATGATATTGTTATTATTTTAAAAATCAGAAAAATATTTATTTAATTATTTTAAATTCAAAAAATTATTTTAAATTATTTATTTATTCAAAAAATAAATCTAATTTATTTTATTAATTAATTTTAATTAGTTTTTAATTATTTTAATTAATCAATTAATTTAATAATAATCAATTAATTAATTTAATTAATTATTAAATTAATTTTAATTGATTTAATAGTTTGATTTAATTATTTATTTTTGATTTGAAAATTCCGAAAAAATAGTTTCGAGCTTTAAAATATTATTTAAAATTATTTTCAAGGCTAGATAATTATTATAAAATTATTTTAAAGTCAAATTCGGGTATTCGAAGCCTGTTATTTAATTATAAAATGATTCGGAGACCCGTTTAAATTCTGAAAAATGTTTAAAAATTCATATTAAATACCTGGAAAAAAATTTAACCCCGAATCTTCTTTGAAAAATTATTGTGATTGAATATCTTACATGCTACGTGTTATATGTGATCTGATTAATGCATAATATGAATGTACGTGCATTGTTTGGCTGTTTTATTCATAACTTTCAATCCCTACGTCAGATTTGGGTGAAGCTTGTAACGAATCGAAAGAGATGAGAATGAGTATTGATAAGTACATGTGATTTTTAACAGAGAAAGCGAGACGTAGAAAGGGAAAACAAGTGATTGACGAGTGGGAACCAACTAACAAGTGTTAGTAAAGTAAAAGTGGATTGATAAGGCAAGTGTTCATATTCTTCTTGATTACATTACAAGTATTTTGAACTCTCTTCATTATATTGCAACTATTCCAAACAGTGCTTATTCTATATTTCAAGTACTTTGAAGTACTTAACCCAAACCCTGATTCTTATTGATCTTGAGCCATAAGTCTGATTCTTCATAAACCATTGATTGTTAAATTCTTAGATACAAACCACACCTATACGATACTACTCTTCAAATACATATCTACCACATACTAATTCTTGATACGAGATTGCTTAACATACCAAACCTTATATCTTGTATAAAGAAGACCAATTCTTGTAACCCTTGAACTCTTGGGTCTCCTGCTTTCTGATTCTTTCCTTGATTGAAACCCAACCTTTATGATTTCCTTATTATTTCATGGAATTACAGATCATCCTATGCTTCAAGATAAATGTTATTTATGATTCAATTATTGATTTACATTGCTTATCATATTGTGATTCTGGAATTGGATTATTTTTAAATATCGACCAGATTCGTGGTCGGACTAGATTCATGGTCATAATAGGCCAATGTGTGCCTTGGATCCAGTATATAGAGCAAAGTAGGGAGCCTTGCTCGGGGTTAGTGTGTGACTGATCAGCAACCTAACCTTGGTTTTTTAAAATAAAAGTGAATATCCAATTCTAATCATTGCTTATCAGTAAACTTGATTCCTTATATCATCTCAATTGATCATTGTTAATCTCAGTGACTGTCATTGTGACTTGCTGAGCTAGTTAGCTCACTCTTGCAAATCTGTTTATATTCTTTTTCAGTGAAAAAGGAAACTAGTGGTATCGAGGATCCCCAGACAAGTGTGCGAGCTAGGTATCCAGGTTGAGATGGAATAAGCTAGCAGATGATGTGTGGCTTAGTTTGTGTTGATAGTTTGTAATAAAGTTTACTTCCGTTATAAGATAAAAACTGGGATTTGGAATGTTTGTAATATAAATAAGGTGACGGCTTGTGGGCATACTTTAAACTACTTTGATCCGTGGATAATGGTAAGTAGGGTCATTGCATTGATATCATTATTATATTCATAAACAGGTTTAAACATGGTGTGTGTGTGTGGCGGACTCCAAACTTCTGACCCGGGTTTGGAGGGCGTTACAGGTTTGGTATGAGAGCTACTATTTAAAATCACTGCCACAAGCCTAGATTGCCGAGAATGGGTACAGGGTTAAGATTAGTATTAGAAAATAAAGAAATAGAACGTCGAGAAGTTGAGTACGACTAAATAGTATGTTTTAGTATGATTCGTGAGAAGATTCGAGATTCTTATCTAGTAGCGTGATTTTTAGATAGCAGCGATGACAGATTCCTTTATCTCAATATAGTCTTATCACTCGGAGCCTTCAGTTGGAGGACCATCGTCTGATCCACTAACTGCTCTTTCACCGGTGTCAGCCATAATACCAGTTACAACGGTTGAACCGTTGCAAGCTAATCCACTTCCTGGCATGAGACCACCTATTTAAGGACCTCCACCTGCTGATTCTGACTCTACTGGACATTCGGCTGCGGGTGCGTCTTAGGATTCTGTTGATCCCATTATAAATCAGATTCTCTCCTTTCCTATTTGTGAATTTTTCTATCAAAACATTGTTTCTTTCCTCGATGATTCTATCGGGTGATTGGGGCAAACAATGCATATGCGTTGACTAATTGTCTGTGTGACAAAAGGGTCTGGTGGGACGCCACCAAATTATGTGTTATGAACTATATGGTACTAAGACTGGCCATCTTATGTACTTGTATGGTTGCTCTCAGTCATACCTACATCTTCTTCACTATTCCTTCTCATTCGATCTCCTTGATTTTAAAATTTCATTTGGTATCCTATGATAATGAATTTCTTCAGTAATCTCTAGTATGAGGCTGTAAGTCATATGTCATAGCCTAGTTGTATATTCGAGGATTCAACTCAACTCAAATAAGAATGTAATAAGTAAATAGTGGATCGACCGTCAGAGAGATCTCGCAAAGTAATATCTGTCAAAGGATTCAGAAATAAGGTTCATCTACAGACTTGAGGAGTTAATTCACTGGAAGAAGTTCAAGAATTTGATCATGCCTCAGTGATATAAATCAAGATCGTGGATTTAATCAAATGACAGAGATCTC
Source organism: Apium graveolens (assembly GCF_009905375.1). NCBI lineage: Eukaryota > Viridiplantae > Streptophyta > Magnoliopsida > Apiales > Apiaceae > Apium > Apium graveolens. The sequence continues at coordinate 202,595,227 of NC_133648.1, forward strand.
GTCAGAGTATCATTAATTACAAGGATTTAATCTGAAGAAAATCAAAGTGTCAGAGTCAAGACATGAAGAAACGTCACGGAAGTTAGTCACTCATGAACCAGACAGTACATCGAGTGTCAACGTTGAAGTGATGGAATTGATTCATAATTTTCAGTGATTTTCAGAAGATTTGCAGAAGAATGGTTGCTGCTCAAGACTAGAATTAATTCTCTATTAATTAATTAAGTCATCTAATTTAATTAAGAAAATAAATTATATCTGCGAAGAATAATTTATTTATTAATTGAATTAATTGATTAATTAATTCTGAATTAATTCTAGGAATTTTAGGAATTTTCAGAAGCTTAATTGGATTAAATTCAAGCATTAAATCAGCAAGACAATTGAAAATGAACTAGCATGACAATCAGGATTGTCATACCGATTGTCATGCTAGGCCATATTCAATTGTCACACCGAAAGTTACTCTAGGAGGATGATTGTCTTGCTAGTTCATTCTGATTGTCATGCTAGTTCATTCAGATTGTCTTGCTAGTTCATTCAGATTGTCTTGCTAGTTCATTCAATTGTCTCACCGAAAGTCTTGCCAGCTATAGGATTGTCATGCCAAGTCAATTCTATTCGTTTGTTGATTTAAATAGAAGCAGAGAAGCAGCATATCATTTAATCATCCACACAAGTCAAGAACAAAAGAGCAGCCGCCTTGAAATATAAAATCATCTTCTCTGCAGAAATTCAAGATCAATTTCTAGTTTGTTAATGTTAAATCCAAACCACTAGAATTATTTATCTTGTTCTTGTGTAACAATCTAGCGGATCAAAATCCCTAGAACTTAATCTCAAATCGCATTTAGCATTTGATTCTAATTATTGCAAAAATAGAAAAAGTTCATGTCGAATTTATTCTAGATTTGTAATAATTGATTTGAGATTAATACCTTGTAATCGATACAGTTGTTGTAACACATTTCAAGTTTAATAATATTTTTATTTAACTTGAATTTTGTTTCACAATTTTATTCCGCATTTTATTCGACGAAACGGTATTGTTTGCATTCAACCCCCCCTTCTACAAACAAATTGGGACCTAACAATTGGTATCAGAGCCTTCTGATTAACGAACAAATCAAGATCCTAGACTTTTGTGATTTTTCAACTCCTTGAATTTTTATTTACTCAAAAATTCATAATGACTTCACATAAAGTTGGAACCGTTAAAATTCCACAATTTGATAAAGAGAATTATATCATGTGGAAGAAGAAGATGCTATTATTTTTACAAGTTGCAAATCCCAAATATTCAAACTTGTTAAAGAAGGGTATAAAAACTCTGATGGTTATTGAACCGGAGGTAATAATAGATGGTGTGGTGACTACTGAAGCTAGAACCTATCCAAAAGAGCCTGAAGATTTTACTCCTGCTGAGAAGGAAGAAGCCTCCTTGGATGCCAGCCTTCAATTAATATTAATTGATTCCCTTGATCCCTTGATGAACAGACATGTGATGAACTGTAAAAATTCCAAACACATGTGGGAAACTATTGAGGTGATTAATGAAGGCACAGAGGAAGTTAGGGAGAACAAGTTGGAAATCCTAACCTCTGAATATGAACATTTCAAATCAAATCCAGGAGAAGGAATTACTGAAGTGTTTGAGAGGTACAATGCGTTGATCAACAACCTGAACATCAATGGAAAGTATTATTCAATTAGGGAGGTCAACAAAAAGTTCCTTTTAACACTGCCAGCTCATCTTGAACATAGAATCACTGCCATTAGAGAAGCTAGAGATCTGAGTGAGATTTCTTTGGACAGGCTCTATGGAGTGTTAAAAACCTATGAGTTGGAGCAGATTCAACAGAAGGAAGTCTACGGGAAGGATAGAATGGTCAGCACATCTACTGCACTTGTAGCTGAAGGTCAACAACAACAACAATCTCAACAGTTAGAAAGAATGGTACAGTTTTCCAAGGGTGAGGAAAATGAGTTAGTAGCAGAATATGATCCTCCTACTACAAATCAATCAAGTGATGATTTTTATTCCTTGGAAGAGCTGGAGCAATTGGAAGATGAATCAATGGCCCAAATTGTCAAGAGATTCTCCCATGTCAGATTCAGGAGGAATCCCAAGCTTAAGTACAAGTCCAACTACAACAAATTCCAGAAAGGTGGATCTTCATCCTCTAACACCAGCAGTGGTGGATACAAAACAGGGATGGTTGATCGAAGCACCACTAGATGCTATAACTGCAATGAGTTGGGACACTTTGCCACAGAATGTAGGAAGCCAAAGCAAGTAAGAAAGAACTCTGAAAGGGCTTATCTGGCAAAGGGAAGAAGCTGGGATGATACTGACAGTGAAGATGAAGATGAAGGAAATCTTGCTCTTATGGCTATTGATGGAAAAGCTTCATCGTCAAGAATAGAGGTAAAACTTTCTGATGCTGAAATGGTTTATCATCTAAGAGGTAACTTAGATTGTGCACGTCGTGATAATGAACTGTTAAGTTTACAGATCACAGACCTTGAGAAAGAGGTCAATGAATTAAGACTTGTGCACATTAATCAAGACAAATTAAAAGAACGGGTATCTTTTCTAGAGAATAGAGTTGACTGTTATAGAAAACTCGAAACTATTCTCAAAGACAAGATCACCGGTCTTGAGACTAAGGTTAGAGCCTACTTCAATTCTTGTTCGAAGGCTAAAGAGTTCTACAGTAAGCAAGCTGTTAATCAAACATCTGGAATAGGATATGATTACAATGCTGCTATTGGAGAATTAGGCATAAACTCCCCTCCTCATGTCTGTGCTAAAGGGAGGGAAGTACCACATGTGCTTAAGGGTGTTGATGTACCCCTCTATAAAGCATCAATTGCTGAACCATTTGATGCGACCTCTTCTGTTATTCAAGAAGAAATACGTGCTGAAGATCATGCTAATGAGAAGATTGTTTCCAAGTCAAGTGAGTTGAAAGTTCCAGTCAAAGTTGTGAAAGCAACTGAGACTAACTCAGACACACATGAGTTGGATAACAATAATGCCATGTCTACCATGCATAAATTGCCTGTTGTTAATCACTCTCATAAAGCATGTGGTGTTGCTAATTGTATGTCTTGTGCTTTTAATATGATGTATGCTTATTTTAATGGTAAGCATGTGTCTAATGATAAGACTACTCCTCGTCAGCATGTGAATAACAAGAAGCATGATAGGTCTAAGACTGCTAGTCCTTCTAAGGCTAGAAAGGAGACATTTGTGCCTAAGCTTAAACAGAAATTTGTTAAGGCTGTTTACAAGGTCAAATGTTCAGTCATTGAGGATGTTGAGACCATTAAAATTAAAAATGTTGTTTTGCCTGACAAAGGACAGTTCTACAAGTATGCCGGGCCCAACCAAGTTTGGGTTCCGAAGAAGGTCTAATCCATTTGTAGTGCAGGGCATTAAACAAGTATAACCGGTAGTGTAGATTCTTGACAGTGGATCATCAAGACATATGACCGGAGATAGAGCCCTGCTATCAAATGTGGTTGAGAAAGCTGGCCCCCTGGTTACCTTTGGAGATAACAACAAAGGTTTATCTGAGGGATATGGCTGTTTACAAGCTGGGAATGTTATCATTGTAATTTTGTATATTGTGCTAGGTTATTATCAGGAAGCAGTATCTAACATATAGCACCAGTGACGAGACTTGAGAATATTACGACATATCAGACACCTGTTGCACATTACACTTGGAATTGTACTCTAGTAAGATGTGTACAAGTGTACTCCTGATTGGTAAGTTAAAAGAGGAAGTCAGTGCACCACAGTTCATGGACTTTGCAGTTGCAGATCTATTGGACTATGCAATCTCTTCTTCACAATCTCACTTCAGGTTGGTATGAAATAGTATACTGCTCAAGCAATCGTCAAGGACATGGTATGACACTCTAACAGAAGTTATAATTTTATATGAATAAGTAGAGTCGTCATATTAATAACTATCTTATCACTAAGCACAATCATATTGTTTTATATGTGCAGTGGTATATTGTTAATGCAACATAACAATTAGTATCTAAAGTACTTGACAAGTATCGGTCAATGATATGTTGTTAACATTATGTTGCAGATATTTATAAGCTTTTGACATGAATGAGAATTACTTAGACTTTACCCTAAGTGATCAATGTTTTATCAAAAACTCATTCATATTGAAAAACAAAATTAAACTTCTTTCTACATTAGTGATTTCTTATTTCATGTAAAATCTTTTGAAATCACTATTGTAAATCATTTTCTCTCTATTACCATATGATCTATGATACAGGTTCAGTCTCCATTGACTTTCTTTCACTGACAGTCATGAGGTTGAAAACCTACAACGTCTATCCCAGACTGTAAAGACAAACACAAAAACAGAACCAACCAACACTCTCTTACCACTAAATGTAATATGAATGAGCGTGAGGGAGATAGTGCCTAGTGCACCACATAAGGAAAGGTTCTGTAGTCAACCCAGTAGCTCTGTCTCATACATAGATGAGTAGTATTTAAACCGAGACAACTGCTAGCCCCCATACATCTTCTCAAAAAGATGTAATGACTGAAAAGGCACAAAAACAGTTACTAGATTCATTCTCTCAACAGGGTGAGTCTATTGAATTTTGCCTGTCGGCCAAGGTATCCGATGTAGTGTCACCACTTCAAACATAATCAATTCTTGATGCACAAGGAGAGGTTACACACACAAAGGATGAGTTGACGGAAACAAGAGTTTCGACCATTTTAAGGTCAGATTCGATTGTTCAAGGTTCGTTAGTGGACCAATTGCCTTTACAGGTGTTAGGAGAGGATACTGATCCAAAAGCCATATGTCAGTGGTCAGTGTCTACCTCCCCAGGCTTAAATCCCCTGGATGCATCTGCGGATAGTGGATCTGACATAGGCGCAGATCGGCAACTTGTTGACAATGATTCAGATATTACATGATGAGTCACAAGGAAATGTCTTCACAGACATTAGAAGGGAACCTTGATCTTTATGCTAAATTCATTGGATCATTGTTTACCTTCCCAGAATTCAAATCTGGAACCCTAAAAGGGAAACTAGCAACTTGTAGATTATGACTCAGACTCATCTGACGAGTTTAACAAGGATGGGGATTTGTGAACTCCCATTGCACCACCTGTGACCTCCTTAAGGATGGCTAAGGTGATTTTCCTTGCAGGTACAGCTGATTTTTGGAGCTATGAGAGAAGAGTGATACACTTGTGAGAATGAGTGTAAACACGAGTGGAGAGAAGAGTGAAACACATGTGAGGTACACTAAAACACAATCACACACTCACAGTGAGGAAGAAAAAGAAACTACTTGTTATTTCTTTTCCAACCAAGTGAAATATGAGAACTCCTTCAAACGACGGCATACATTCCTTCTTTAAGGGGGAGATAGAAGCTTAAGTAATAGTTTGGAGGATTCCTCAACTAAGGGGGAGAAATAGCAGGGAGGAAGAAAAAGATCCTACATGTACACTACACCACACCATTGTTGTTTGTAACTACGGATCCTATTGTACGGGAGAGGTGGTAAACACAAGGTGATTTCCTAGTAAGGGAAGAAGCTGTTAGGGGAGTACCATTGGTTTTTATATGCGGATCCTATTGTACGGGAGAGGTGGTAAAACGAAGGTGATCTTCTTTAATCAGTTGATTCTCATAGGGGGAGAAGCAAGAGATATGGGCTTCTCAACAGGGAAATGTGGTTGTACAAATGAAGATGAAACTACTTGAAGATATGTTCAGTCTAGAGGAACATCTACTTGAAATCTGGAAAATGTTAAATCTCATCCAGAAATTTTCTGCTATTTACTTTGCATGTATGTTTATATCTTTTTCTTATTTGTTAGTTGAGTTATCCTCTAGGTATTTGTGTGTTATTGTCTAACAAACAAATAGGGGGAGATTGTAAGTCATATGTCATAGCCTAGTTGTATATTCGAGGATTCAACTCAACTCAAATAAGAATGTAATAAGTAAATAGTGGATCGACCGTCAGAGAGATCTCGCAAAGTAATATCTGTCAAAGGATTCAGAAATAAGGTTCATCTACAGACTTGAGGAGTTAATTCACTGGAAGAAGTTCAAGAATTTGATCATGCCTCAGTGATATAAATCAAGATCGTGGATTTAATCAAATGACAGAGATCTCGTCAGAGTATCATTAATTACAAGGATTTAATCTGAAGAAAATCAAAGTGTCAGAGTCAAGACATGAAGAAACGTCACGGAAGTTAGTCACTCATGAACCAGACAGTACATCGAGTGTCAACGTTGAAGTGATGGAATTGATTCATAATTTTCAGTGATTTTCAGAAGATTTGCAGAAGAATGGTTGCTGCTCAAGACTAGAATTAATTCTCTATTAATTAATTAAGTCATCTAATTTAATTAAGAAAATAAATTATATCTGCGAAGAATAATTTATTTATTAATTGAATTAATTGATTAATTAATTCTGAATTAATTCTAGGAATTTTAGGAATTTTCAGAAGCTTAATTGGATTAAATTCAAGCATTAAATCAGCAAGACAATTGAAAATGAACTAGCATGACAATCAGGATTGTCATACCGATTGTCATGCTAGGCCATATTCAATTGTCACACCGAAAGTTACTCTAGGAGGATGATTGTCTTGCTAGTTCATTCTGATTGTCATGCTAGTTCATTCAGATTGTCTTGCTAGTTCATTCAGATTGTCTTGCTAGTTCATTCAATTGTCTCACCGAAAGTCTTGCCAGCTATAGGATTGTCATGCCAAGTCAATTCTATTCGTTTGTTGATTTAAATAGAAGCAGAGAAGCAGCATATCATTTAATCATCCACACAAGTCAAGAACAAAAGAGCAGCCGCCTTGAAATATAAAATCATCTTCTCTGCAGAAATTCAAGATCAATTTCTAGTTTGTTAATGTTAAATCCAAACCACTAGAATTATTTATCTTGTTCTTGTGTAACAATCTAGCGGATCAAAATCCCTAGAACTTAATCTCAAATCGCATTTAGCATTTGATTCTAATTATTGCAAAAATAGAAAAAGTTCATGTCGAATTTATTCTAGATTTGTAATAATTGATTTGAGATTAATACCTTGTAATCGATACAGTTGTTGTAACACATTTCAAGTTTAATAATATTTTTATTTAACTTGAATTTTGTTTCACAATTTTATTCCGCATTTTATTCGACGAAACGGTATTGTTTGCATTCAACCCCCCCTTCTACAAACAAATTGGGACCTAACAGAGGCTCTTGTTTTGGAGCGAGAAGCCCTGTAGGGCACAAATCCGGGAACTACAATATATTATTAGGACTATAGATGTCGGCATGAATGTGAGGGAATTTCGGAATGAGATTCAGGTGACCCGGAAAGTACTCGGGACTAGACGGCGAAGATGATGTGGCAGCTGATATATGTAATGTGTGATATGTAAGATCAGGCCTTTGGTGGGAATATAAATAAACTAGACTTGCTGACTAATGGATAGGCATGTTGTACCTTTGCCTTAAATAAAACGCTTCGCGCTTGTACCACCAAATTTTAATATATATCAGTACCTTTCCTTTCCAGTATGGTCATCCATTTTACTATACCTGTTTTATTTTAATGTACCAGTTATAAAAATATTGCGATAACCTGTACCTTTTTCCCTAACTGTTTATATTCTCTAAAAAAGCATGCAATATACTTAGTTCAATAATTGAAAATGATTTCAAATAAGAGATATTTCTGTTTTACAAAAGTTTTTCATATAAAGGATTTGTGTAAAAGGCTAAATAAGTCAGGAGCCAGCAAAACTGGAAGACATTCCAGTGGTAAATGAATTTCCAGAAGTGTTTCCAGACGAATTACCAGGACTTCCTCCAGATAGAGAAACTGAGTTTGCAATCGACTGAGCACCCGGAACAGAACCAGTATCTAAGGCCCCATACAGAATGGCGCATGTTGAAATGAAGGAAATGGCAAAGCAATTGCAAGAGTTATTAGAAAAAGGAGTGATTCGACCCAGTGTATCCCCATGGGGTGCACCGGTATTACTTGTTAAGAAAAATGATGGAAGCATGAGGCCATGCATCGACTATCGAGAACTCAATAAGCTAACGATCAAGAACAAGTATCCATTACCTCGAATCGACGATTTGTTTAACCAGCTGAAAGGAGCCAAGTATTTTTCCAAAATTGATTTGAGATCCGGATATCATCAATTAAAGATCAAACTTTAAGATATACCAAGACAGCTTTTAGAACAAGATATGGTCATTACGAATTCTTAGTGACGTCTTTTGGATCGACCAATACCCCAGCAGCATTTATGGACTTGATGAATAGAATTTTCAAGGAATATCTAGACAAGTTTATAATTGTGTTTATCGATGATATTTTGATCTACTCCAAGTCAACGGAAGATCACGCGGAACATCTAAGGACAGCTTTAGAAATTTTGAGAAAGAAGAAGTTGTATGCAAAGTTTTCAAAGTGTGAGTTTTGGTTACAAGAAGTTCAATTCTTAGGGCACGTAGTAAGTAATGAAGGAATCAAAGTGGACCCAGCGAAGATTGAAGCTATTACGAATTAGGAAAGGCCAAAAACACCAACATAGGTGAGAAGTTTCTTGGGATTAGCGGGATATTATTGAAGATTTGTTCAAGATTTCTCAAAGATTGCGACGCCTTTGACAAAGCTTACCAGGAAAAGTGAGAAGTTTATATGGAACGAGAAATGCGAAGAAAGTTTTCAAGAATTAAAGAAGAGATTGATCACAGCACCTGTTTTGTCACTTCCAGATGATCAAGGGAATTTTGTAATCTATAGTGATGCTTCTCATAAGGGATTATGTTGTGTTTAGATGCAGCATGATAAAGTTATTGCATATGCGTCGAGACAACTGAAACCTCATGAGCAGAAGTATCCTACTCATGACTTGGAACTAGCAACGATAGTATTCGCCTTGAAGATTTGGAGACATTATCTATATGGAGAAAAATGTGAGATCTATACGGAACACAAAAGTTTAAAATACATATTCATACAAAAGGAGCTTAACATGAGACATAGACGATGATTGGAGCTGATCAAAGACTATGATTGCATAATTAAATATCATCCAGGAAAAGCGAATGTGGTAGCTGATGCGTTAAGCAGAAAGGAAAGACTGAACGTGTTAACCGTACCCGAGGAATTATACAAGGAATTTCAAAAGTTGGAATTGGAAGTCAGAATTTGTAAGCCTAGTGAAGTAAAGATGTATAGCATGACGTTTCAGCCAGAATTATTAGAGAAGATAAGAAAATGTCAAGAGGAAATAATGGATCAGGATATCAATCATTTGGTTGGAGAAGAGTTATGCACTCAAAAGGACGATCAAGGTATTCTCAGATTTTCATCCAAAATTTGCATACCACCAGTGGCAGAATTGAAGAGTGAAATTCTACAAGAAGCTCACAACTCAAGGTATTCCATCCATCCAGGAAGTACCAAGATGTACATAGATTTAAAAGAGAATTATTGGTGGCCAGATATGAAAAGAGAAATTACGGAATGGGTCAGCAAATGTTACACGTGCCAAAGAGTTAAGGTGAAGCACCTGAGACCAAGTGGGTATTACAACCACTAGAGATTCCAGAATGGAAATGGAAGCACATTGCTATGGATTTTATAGTTGGATTACCAAGGACGAAAGCGAACCATGATGCTATTTGGGTCATAGTGGACAGATTAACCAAATCAGCTCATTTCTTGCCTATCAATGAAACATTTTCACTGAATAAGTTGGTTCACATGTATTTGAAGGAAATAGTAGTTCATCACGGAGTCCCTGTGTCTATTGTATCTGATCAAGATCCATGATACAGTTTAAGATTTTGGAGAAGTTTTCAAGAATGCTTGGGAACTAAGTTGAATATGAGTACGGCTTATCATCCGCAGACTGACGGCCAAAGTGAAAGAACAATCCAAATAATTGAAGACATGTTACATGTGTGTGCCATGGATTTTAAAGGAATTTAACCTTAGCCGAGTTTGCCAACAATAACAGTTATCATGCCAGTATCAGAATGCCTCCCTACGAAGCTCTTTATGGGCGCAAATATCGATCACCGGTATATTGGGACGAAGTCGGAGAACGTAAAATACTTGGACCCGAATTAGTACAGCAGAAAAAATAAGTTATGGAAGTCATCCATAAAAGGTTAATTGCAGCACAAGATCGTCAAAGAAAGTACGTAGATCAATCCAGAAAGGACATGGAATTTGAAGACGGAGATTTAGTATTATTGAAAGTGTCGCCATGGAAAGGATTGTCTAGATTCGGAATGAAAGGAAAGCTAAGTCCTAGATACGTCGGACCTTTTGAAATTTTGAAACATGTCGGCAAGGCAGCATACGAATTGGCGTTACCCCCGCACATGGAACACATTCATAATATTTTGCACGTATCGATGCTTAAGAGATATAATCCAGATTCTAGGCATATAATTGAGTATGAGCCGATAGAACTTCAGGCAGATTTATTGTATGTAGAGAATCCAATAGAGATTCTAGAAAGAGAGAAAAGATATTGAGAAATAAAATTATAAAGTTAGTAAGAGTATTGTGGAGAAACCCAAAGGTTGAAGAGTCAACCGGGGAACTAGAAAGTGATATGTGAGAAAAGTACCCTCAGTTGTTTAATTAGGAGATTCTGAGGACAGAATCCTTTTAAAGGGGAAGAATGTAATATTCGGGATATCGCGTGTAATTATTTTTATCAATAAATGATTATTATGTGATTATTATATAATTCTGGTGAATTATCTGGTGATTGATAATAATATTTAGATGTATATATATGATAAAATATGAGTATGTTAATTTTAATATGTCCAGAATAAAATATAGATAAGTATGGTATTTTCTGGTAATTTTTGGAGCGTTATATGAATTTATATTAATTTAAGAATTTATTAATTATTTTCTGAATAATTACAATACTATTTTATAAAGCCGGGAATCGTCTAACCTTGACCGTTTTTATGTTTTTACAACCAGAAACTCTTCCGAAAACTCCATCATAACCTAATCTGGTAATTTCGGACATTTTCCGTGTTTTGACTTTTTCAATCCGGATTATGGTTTGACCCGTACGCGTCTCGGCGTACAATTTTCGATACGATAATTATTTCCATATATCAAAAAAACCCGTCTTCTCAAAAGACGGGATAATATTACATTTTTTTCTTATAAAGTGTTTTATAAAAAGCCCGGTTGGGATAAATATCCAATACGGGTATTAAATCAGATCATTTTTACAGTTATTTAGCGGCTAAGTAACTGATTTTTCGATCCCAGAGGATCCAACATGAACCAATATTCCATAAATATATATAGCCCTTTTATTATTTCATTTTATTCGTAAAATCATAATCAATCAGTAAACAAATAAGAAATACAAAGAGAAACCCTAAAAACGTTACGTTTTTTATAATTAAATGTACGAACGAAGACGTTATCAAACTCCGATTCGGGCGTGCAATATATCAAAATGAAACTCTCGAAAAACTCTTTCTGAATCAATCAACTATTTTGGTGCAGAAATCGAGGTATTTTTCTTATTTAATTATTTTATTTCCAATTGATTATAGATTATATTATGAAAATTTGTTTTTGATGTTGTTGTTATGATTTGATGATTCCATCATGTAGATAATCTTTTTCTGGTCATTTTGGTATATTATATGTCAAAAACCGAGTTCAAGAACATTTAGAAATTGATATTTGATTCTGGAAAGTTAAAATTAGGCTTTTGAATGTTTGAATGTTCTTAATTAAGATTGGGAACTTTTAATCTGTGAATTATGGGTTAAATTGATCAGTATCAGTCAACAGATCGTAATAAAACAAGCTCAGTCATGTGTTTGGTTTCTGTGTTGGAGGCCGGGAAAGTATTGCTGGAAAAGCTCGAAGCTTCGCTGGCGATAATGGCGGTTTCACCGGGGAAGGTGAACGGGAACGCCTCTGAGAGTAAGGCAAGCTGGTTGTGTTTCTGGATCGTTAAGGAACCGATTAGGCTAAAAAATGGACGAGAATCATCAACGTTTTGGTCGGATTAAGCTTCGCCGGATTATTACCCCGGCCGTCGTGTTCTTCAGAATCGGGTGACCCATTCGGGTCAATTTTGACCCGGGGTTTGACCCGGTTTTCATCTGTTTTAATTCAAAATCATTTCTGAAATTATGTTTTTACAACTTAACCCCCCAAAGTTTCTGAACTTTGCAAATTCAGGATGTCTTGTTAAAATAACTTACAAAAAGGGGATTTATGTTTACTTTATTTTTAGAAATGATATTGTTATTATTTTAAAAATCAGATGAATAGTTATTTAATTATTTTAAATTCAGAAAATTATTTTAAATTATTTATTTATTTAAAAATAAATCTAATTTATTTTATTAATTAATTTTAATTCTTTTTAATTGTTTTAATTAATCGATTAATTTAATATTAATTGATTACTTAATTAATTTATTAATTATTAATTAATTTTAATTGATTTAATAATTAAATTTTATTTTTTATTTTTGATTTAAAAATTCTGAAAAATAATTTTGAGTTATAAAATATTATTTAAAATTATTTTTAAGGCTCGATAATTATTATAAAATTATTTTAAAGTCAGATTCTGGTATTCGAACCCTGTTATTAAATTATAAAATGATTCGGAGACCCGTTTAAATTCTGAAAAATGTTCAAAAATTCGTATTAAATACCTAAAAAATCATTTTAACCCCGAGTCTTCTTTGAAAAATTATTGTGATTGAATATCTTACATGCTACGTGTTATATGTGATCTGATTAATGCATAATATGAGTGTACGTGCATTGTTTGGCTGTTTTATTCATAACTTTCAATCCGTACGTCGGATTTGGGTGAAATGAATGGTAATTAGAAGCTTGTAACGAATAGAACGAGATGAGAATGAGTATTGATAAGTACATGTGATGTTTAACAGTGGAAGCGAGACTGTTAGGGCGAAAACACGCGCTAATAATACACGCAAGTATACGCGTTCGCAATTAATATAGAATACTTTCTAGTTCGTTCCCACAGAGACTCAAACTAATTATGTTCAATTAAACTCACTCACCAATGTATGATTACCTCTCAATGTTAAGACAATAACACTTAGAGTTGATTAACTAATTATTAACTACAATTAACTACTAGAATTAAGCACTTAATTAACACTCGAATTAACAATATTAAAACACTCATGAGATCACAACTTCATTACTACTTCCTTCAATAGCTATTGTTATTACCCTTAGCATGCAACAATGATGATATTAATCGAATAACACGAAACTGATAAAAGCCAACTTTCATTGTACTAATACCATTCTACCAAACATCCATAATTAATATAGAAGTTGAATAGGCATCAATTATCTTGAGTCCCTATATGTCTACAGAAATGGACAACATAACGATTTAAGCACAAGTTATTCCTTTTGATTACACAGGGCGAATAAAACTGTTAGAGTTACCCACTAATCATGAAACATCATACATGAACCTATGCTAGCATGGTAAGTTCTAAATCTCAAGATCCACCGTCGCTTCACAAGAGATTAACACCCTATCTTATATGTTCGCGACGCACATAAGACGAATACGCACAACCAATACTAGATATCATACAATCATCACACACTAAGGTATTAAATAACTAACTAAAGAATTCTATAGTAAATCCGTTACGACCCCATGATCACGATTAGCCCATGATAGCACTCATCGTCATCATGGGTTCATATGAAAACATGATAAATAAACACAAGAGAATAATAACTAAAACTACTTATATTAAACCAGAGTACGTCACAAAAGTAAATAGGTTCAAAGCAAGAAAACTAGCATCCAACATTAAAACGAAATAAAGAATTACAAGAAAATATGCTTCCTCTTCGTTGCGGTGTGCTAAAACGGTCTTCTTCCTTATCTCCTTCGCTCCTTGATTAATACAACGATCCAACCTCCGTGAAATGTCATTGAAATCTACTTATATAGGAGTCCCATAAAACCCAGATTACTCAGAAGTTGGAAGCCAAATAGAAATAGGAGTCTAAAATAATTATTCTGAAATTACGACCCTGCGCGGCCGCTCAGCATAGCTGAGCGGGCGCTCAGCTTCCTGCGCGGCCGCTCAGCTTAGCTGAGCGGGCGCTCAGACCCTTTCTGGAAAAATGGTCTGTTTTGCTCCGTTTCTTCGCTGCAATCGGCTCCTATCTTCCTACTTGCAATGCTAAACACATGCCAAGGCTTATTATTGATAAATTCTCTCCCGAAATGCAACTAATACCCTGAAATGCACAAACACTAGAAAAACGCATCAAATACAGAAAATACTTGATTTCAAGACACCAATTTAAGCTATTATAAGACGTTCTAAGTGGTATAAAATGCCACTTATCGCACTCCCAAACTTAAATCGATGCTGGTCCTCAAGCGTCACAGACTCGCAAAAATAAAATAAAAACATGCATGAATGCACTCTATATGAAATGCAGCGATCCCCCTTACTACGACCAAACCAACCAACTTACGACATCTCAACAAATACAATTAGGCGAATAAAGATCAATCGAATCATACAAACTAACATACAGCCAGAAACGTGGTGTGTGCAGATGCTTAACAGATATGCTTCGGAACTAGATTAATTATCATGACTCAACTATCCTCAAGGCAATCGCATGATTATACAAAGAATAAAAATTCTAGGCACAAAGTGACTTATAACACTTCAAGAATCCTGGAGCTTATTACGGAATCATGTTTTTTATATATAACAACAAATGCTTATTTGACCGTGCAATGAGTGAGGTCCACGAAAGACTTATATAATGACATCCATGTAGCGAGCGTTAGGTTAGCGGATCCCAGACTATAAAAGCCTTAGGTCACTAGGCACAAAGTCCCCTAAGAACTTAATAACTCGAATACCAAATAGCCCACTCGTGATCAATTATGCATTAACTATATTTTTTTTCTTTTCTTTTTTTTTCTCTTTTTTTTCTTCTTTTTTTTTCAAAATTTCTAAGTAAGTGTGTTTCGCTCCCTCTTGCTCAACCCTAGACTACTCGCATAAACATACGAGTCGGCTACTAGCCATTTGACGCCTAGCCACAATTAGAAATGAATTCCAATTTTCACTCCATTTTTTTCTTTTCATGCCTTTTATCACTAAGAACCTATTATAAAATTCTAAGCATAATAAATAGATTAACCTCGAAAACCATTAAACCATAACAACAATCTAGTCCTCTTAAGCATTCCCCAAGACTTAGTGAAATTACAAGTGTTTCTAGCATGCATATCACCCTACACGATATAACATCACTTTAACGCTATCACTACACTCGCATCAACATCACAAATCAATTGGTAAATCAGCGCAAAAGGGATCATGGAAAATGCATGAGCTACATGACATGATAAACAAATAAAGCTATAAATAAAAAAAACTATATGGTAAAAATTATGCAATTATATGAACTAAACTATCATGAATATGCAACTATATGACACACACACAAAATATTCCTTAACTACCACCCCCAAACTTAAAATCTTCACTGTCCCCAGTGAATGTAGTAGAAAGGAACACATGGTATATCTACTCGGAGAGATCATCACCATCATCACCCTCAGAGGGTGGTGTATCAGGAGGCGGATATGCAGAGTCCTCACCAAAAACTGGCCACTGGATGTCAGCTCCAAGGCCTCGAAAAGTAGTCCCTAGTGCAAGGGTGAGCTCCTGAGCAAACCTGCTCTACGTCTCGTACATAGCATCCATCTTCCGTGACAGCCTCCTATACTGGGCATCAGCCATCCCAGCACCCTCCTGAGCTCTAGAAGAACCAGCCTCATCATGCCTTGGCCTCGCCATGGCAGCACCTCATGCTGGACGCCCTTCTGGAAGACGATAACCAGCCCATGCTCCTCGGGCTCACCACCGGTCCACTCCTGCATCGCATGCAGAGTCCCGGAGTCAATAGGAACGGCCGACAACTGCAATTGCTCATGAGACGGCCACTGAACTCCCACCGCTCGGTAAAGCTTGGTAACCGTAGATGCATAAGGGATGTTCATGTGCTTAGCTCCCCTCAAAAACTTCAGAATTCCTTGGTAGATAAACTCACCAAGGTCCATATAGTACTCCTCATTCAAAATTCCCCACAATAACTGTGCTCTCTCAACTGTGACCTCATGTACATGCGAAGTAGGCAAAATATTAGCACAAATAAAAGCATTCCATGCACGAGCATACCTATTCATGGCGATCGCCGGAAAGTGACGATACTCATTAGTTCCAGTCTTGAAGGTCCAAACTATGCCCGACCTACAGAGAGTAGCACAAATCAAATCCAAGTCAAAATCCTCAGCAGTCTTCTCGTTCCAGTTCTCCTCCGTGGGCTTCCTCTGTCTCTGCCCAATCACACGGCGAATCACCGCAGGTTGATAATCCACCGTCATCCCCCGGACCACAGAATACCCATTCTTCTCGGCCTTCGCGTTCGCATAGAACTCGCGAACTACGCTCATCGGCACTGCTTCAGGCGACTCACAAAAAGCAATCCACCCCTTCTCAGCAATCATAGGCAACAACTCACCATCCCTCCCCGATGGTAAGAATCCCCTCTCCTTCAAAATTGGCTTTCCCAGAAGCCTAGTATACTCCTCCTCAGCAGCCCTATCATTCAAACGAGGCCTCACAGTAGTACCCCTCGAGGAATCAGCAGTAGGGACAGTGCTGCTACTATCGATAGTCCTTGCTCTCTTGGGTGCCATCGAAATAAAGTAAAAGTGCTTGAGATTTGTGTTTTTGGGTTTGGGAGAGAGTTTAGGGTTTGAAAGTGTATGGGAGATATATGGGATAGGTGTATGTATATATAGGGTATGGATTAGGGTAGAATTTGATTAGGAGTGGGTTTAAGGGTTAAAATCATGGGATAATGGGGAAATAGGTCGTGGGTTTATGGGCTGTGTTTTGTGTTTTTATTTTTCTGATTTTTTTGGATTTTGTTTTAACATAAAAAAATTTCTCCCAATCAGCCCCTGAGCGGTCGCTCAGCAGAGCTGAGCAGGCGCTCAGGGGGCTTTTGGAATTTTTTTTTCCAGGCTCCATTTTTCTGATTTTTTTATGGTTTTGGATAGGTTGTTAACTTCTAAGGGTTCCTGTAACAACAAATCATGGGTTGCCTCCCCCGAAGCGCTTCTTTTTCGTCATTAGCTTGACGTTACGTACCTTTCCTCAAGTTGACAATAAAATGGCACTAACCACTTCCCGGTTTGCCGTGTCCCCATAGTAGTGCTTCAAACACTGACCATTAACCTTGAATGCTTGGTCCGGATCATTCTCAAAAATCTCCACCGCTCCATGTGGAAACACAGTTTTGACAATAAAAGGTCCATACCATCTTGATTTCAACTTCCCAGGAAAAGTCGGAGACGAGAATTGAATAAAAGAACTTGTTGCCCCGACACGAATAACTTAGGATGTAGCTTTCTATCGTGCCACCTTTTCACTTTTTCCTTATACATTTTGTTGTTTTGGTACGCTTGGAGTCGAAATTCATCAAGTTCATTAAGCTGAAGCATTCGCTTCTTTCCAGCTGCATCTAGATCCAGGTTCAACTTCTTCAACGCCCAATAGGCCTTATACTCAAGCTCCGCAGGTAAATGACATCCCTTACCATACACCAGTTGAAACGGGGACATACCAAGTGGAGTTTTATATGTTGTTCTGTAAGCCCAAACAGCTTCATCGAGCTTTAAAGACCAATCCTTCCTTGACGGACAAACAACCTTCTCTAAGATGTGCTTGATCTCTCTGTTAGACACTTTCGCTTGACCATTTGTTTGCGGATGATAGGCAGTAGCAACTCGATGATTCACATTGTAGTGCTGCATCATAGAAGTGAACTTACGGTTGCAGAAATGCGACCCTTCATCACTTATGATTACTCGTGGCGTTCCAAACCTTGTGAAAATCTGCTTATGAAGAAAATTCAACACTGCATTTGCATCATTTGTCGGTAGAGCTTTGAATTCTACCCATTTTGAAACATAATCGACTGCCAGCAAGATGTACTGATTATTGCAGGATGAGATAAAAGGCCCCATGAAATCGATTCCCCAAACATCAAAGACCTCGACTTCAATCATTATATTTTACGGCATCTCATCCTTTCTCGTAAGATTTCCCACTCTTTGGCAACGATCACAACTTACAACAAACTGATGAGCATCCTTAAACAAAGTAGGCCAGAAAAAACCTGCTTGCAGAATACGAGGTACCGTCTTCTCACCACCATAGTGTCCACCATAAACTGTGGAGTGGCAGTCTCGTAATATCCCCTCCGTCTCAAAAAGATGGGATACATCTCCTGATAATCTGGTCAGCTCCCTGTCTAAACAAATATGGTTCATCCCACATATACCACTTCACCTCATGTAGAAACTTCTTCTTTTGAGCTGTGGTCAAATTAGGAGGCATTATATTGTTGACAAGATAATTCACAATATCTGCGAACCATGGCTCTTCCTCCTGAACTGCGAACAACTGCTCATCCGGAAAAGATTCGTTGATCAATGTCTTATCATGTGAAGTAGACTCAGGATTTTCCAATCTAGAGAGATGGTCAGCTACTTGATTCTCAGTATCATTTCGATCCTTGATCTCTAACTCAAATTCTTATAGCAAGAGCACCCAACGAATAAGTCTCGGCTTCGAATCCTTCTTAGAAACCAAATAGTGAATGGCCGCATGATCAGTGAATACTGTCACATTTGTCCCAAGCAGATAGGATCGAATTTTTTTGAAACCAAAGACTATAGCCAAGAGCTCCTTCTCAGTAGTGGTGTAGTTCATTTGGGCCCCATTTAAGGTCTTGCTAGCATAGTAGACCACATGAAAGAGATTATTCTTGCGCTGCCCAAGAACTGCGCCCACCGCATAATCACCCGCATCACACATCATCTCAAAAGGCTCTGTCCAATCAGGTGTTGTAATAACTAGTGCAGTTATCAAACTCTGCTTAAGAGTCTCGAATGCCGTCAAACATTCATCATCAAATTTGAAAGGCACATCCTTCTCAAGCAAGTTGCACAGCGGTTTAGATATCTTCGAAAAGTCCTTGATGAAACGCCGATAAAAACCCGCATGACCAAGAAAACTACGGATTCCTTTCACAAAAATAGGTGGTGGAAGATTTTCAATGACTCCCACCTTGGCTTTGTCCACCTCAAGACCCTTGCTAGAGACCTTATGCCCAAGAATAATGCCTTCACGCACCATAAACTGACATTTTTCCCAATTGAGCACCAAATTAGTTTCTACACACCTTTTGATCACTACACGAAGATTATTCAAATATTCATCATACGAATGTCCAAAGACGGAGAAGTCGTCCATGAACACCTCGACATTATTTCCAATCATGTCATAGAATATAGCCATCATACATCTCTGAAAAGTGGTCGGTGCGCCACATAACCCAAATGAAACTCTGCGAAAAGCAAACGTGCCAAATGGACAAGTGAAGGTAGTCTTTTCTTGATCCTCTGGTGCAATACAAATCTGATTATACCCTGATTAGCCATCCAGAAGATAATAATACTCATGACCAGCCAACCTGTCAAGCATCTGATCAATAAACGGAAGCGGGAAGTGATCCTTCCTTGTGGCCTTGTTCAACTTTCTGTAATCCATGAATACTCTCCATCCTGTGACTGTTCGAGTGGGGATGAGCTCGTTCTTTACATTTGCTACCACAGTGATACCTCCTTTCTTAGGTACACATTACACGGGGCTCACCCAAGAACTGTCAGAATTAGGATAAATGATTCCTGCATCCAGCCACTTCAGAATTTCTTTCTTCACCACCTCTTTCATGATAGGATTAAGTCTGCGCTGTTGCTCAACAGTCGGCTTACTACCCTCCTCTAGCAGAATCTAATGCATGCAATATGAAGGGCTGATCCCTTTTATGTCTGCTATGGTCCATCCAATAGCCGATTTGAATTCTCTCAAGATCCTTAAGAGCTTGTCCTCCTCACTACCTGAAAGGTCAGATGCAATAATAACAGGTAAAGTAGATGCATCACCTAAAAAAGCATACCTCAAGAGTTCAGGCAATGGCTTAAGCTCCATGGTGGGTGCTTCCTCAATAGATTGTTTGAGCTTTTCTTCAGCATTTTTGAGGTCAGAAGTACCAAGAGATTCAAACGACATGTCTAGCTTTCGCCTTCAGGGAGAAGCATTAAGATATTGTAGTTGCTTATTGCCATCCTCATCATCACTGTCAAAATCCCCCATTAAGGCCATCTCTAATGCATCAGACATTAGCATATGATCGAGTTCTGAAGTAACCGCAGAATCAATCAAATCCACTTTTAAGCACTCATCATCTTCTGTAGGGAATTTCATTGCTTTGAATACATTAAATGTCACATCCTGATCCTGCACCCGCATAGTAAGTTCACCTTTCTGCACATCTATCAAGGTACGGCCTGTAACCAAGAAAGGACTTCCCAACATTATGGGAATCTTCTTATCTTACTCGAAATCCAGAATAACAAAGTCTGCAGGAAAGAAGAGCTTATCCGCCTTTACTAGAACATCCTCCACTATGCCTCTTGGGTAAGTAATAGAACGACCAGCCAATTGTAGAGACATGTAGGTAGGTTTTGGATCAGGCAAATCCAACTTTTTAAAGATCGACAACGGCATCAGATTGATGCTTGCTCCCAAATCACAAAGGCACTTATCAAAAGACAACTTGCCAATGGTGCAAGGAATGGTGAAGCTACATGGATCTTTAAGCTTTGGAGGTAACTTTTGCTACAGCACAGCACTTCATTCTTCCGTTAGAGCAACGGTCTCAAGGTCATCCAGTTTCACCTTACTTGAAAGAATACTCTTCATAAACCTCACATAACTAGGCATTTGCTCCAGAGCCTCAGCGAAAGGTATATTGATGTGAAGTTTCTTAAACACCTCCAGAAACTTACCGAACTGCTTATCCAGTTTTTGTTGTTGCAATCTCTTAGGGAAAGGTGGTGGAGGATAGAGTTGTTTCTCCCCTGTATTACCATCAGGTAGAGTGTGTTCAACAATAGTCTTCCTTGGTTCCTCCGCTTTCTCCTTTTGCTTAGCTTCTTCATCTCCAACTTCAGCTTCTCCTTCTTTTGCTTTTTCAGCATCAACAACTTTTCCAGACCTTAAGGTAATAGCCTTGACTTGCTCTTTAGCTTCCTTCCTGCTTGGCACTTCAGTGTCATTGGGAAGTGTGCTAGGTTGACGATTGAGCACTGTATTGGCTATTTGACCAATTTGATTTTCCAAGGTCTTGATCGACACCGCCTGACTCTTGCACAATAGCTTAAGTTCCTCAAAATCAGCACTAGTGGGTGTAGCCGCACCTCCCTGTTAAGGATATGATTGCCTTTGAGCATACTGCTACGGTTGCTGGAATCCAGGTGGATTGAACTGTTTACTTACGCCTTGCTGATATGGTTGCTGAATAGCATTCTGATTATTACCCCAGCTGAAATTTGGATAATTTCTGTTGTTAGGATGATAAGTAGCTGGCACAGGCTGCTGTTGTCGCTGATAATTATTCACATACTGAACAGATTCGTTAACAAGAGAACACTGATCCGTAGCATGAGAACCTGCACAAAGCTCACAGACCATAGCTATCTGATTGACTCCATAGGTGGCTAGAGAATCGACCTTCATAGACAGCGCTTGGAGCTGCGCTGCAATAGCGGTGGCTGCATCGAATTCCAGAATACCTGCTACCTTCCCAGGCATCATCCTTTGAGTTGGGTTTTGATGCTCATTTGCAGCCATAGTCTCAATAAGATTATAAGCCTCAATATAGCTTTTGGCCCACAAGGCGCCTCCAGCTGCTGCATCGACATTGGGCCGAGATTGGGCCCCCAAACCATTATAGAAACCAGTGATCACCATCCAATCGGGCATTCCATGATGTGGACACTTTCTCAACATCTCCTTGTAGCGCTTCCAAGCTTCACACATAGATTCTGTAGGTTGCTGCGTAAATTGAGTAAGAGCACTCCTCATAGCAGCAGTCTTTGACATTAGATAAAACTTCACCAGAAACTTTTGGCAAGATCTTGCCAAGTAGTGATGGAGCCAGGTAGTTCAGAATGTAACCGGTCCTTAGCATTATCCCTCAGAGAGAATGGGAAAAGCCTCAGCTTGATAGCTTCATCAGTCACACCATTATATTTGAAAGTACTGCAGATCTCGACAAAATTCCTTATGTGCATGTTGGGGTTTTCAGTCGCAGCTCCTCCGAAAGAAACAGAATTCTGCACCATCTGAATAGTGCCCGACTTGATTTCAAAGGTGTTAGACTGAATAGCCGGATGAAGAATGCTTGACTGAATGTCATCAATTTTAGGCCGAGAAAAGTCCATAAGAGCTGGATCTGCCGGAACAATACGATCACCCATGATTACTGGCTCTTTCTGCTCACTTCCTGAATCCGAATCTTCAAAATCTATCTTCTACGGAATATCAAGAACTTCGTCTATCTCCTCAGCTGTATCTAAAGTCCTCTTGCGAGTACGAGAACGAGTTTGCATAAACGCTCGCTAAAGTACCTGAAACACAACCGGAAACAATAAGTACACACGTCTTAATCACTCGGTCCTAATGACCAATGATGGTAAGTACATAAACTAAACAAATACGCCGACTCCCCGGTAGCGGCGCCAAAAACTTGTTAAGGCGAAAACACGCGCTAATAACACACGCAAGTATACGCGTTCGCAAGTAATATAGAATACTTTCTAGTTCGTTCCCACAGAGACTCAGACTAATTATGTTCAATTAAACTCACTCACCAATGTATGATTACTTCTCAATGTTAAGACAATAACACTTAGAGTTGATTAACTAATTATTAACTACAATTAACTATTAGAATTAAGCACTTAATTACCACTCGAATTAACAATATTAAAATACTCATGAGATCACAACTTCATTACTACTTCCTTCAATAGCTATTGTTATTACCCTTAGCATGCAACGGTGATGATATTAACCGAATAACACGAAACTGAGCCAACTTTCATTGTACTAATACCATTCTACCAAACATCCATAATTAATATAGAAGTTGAATAGTCTTCAATTATCTTGAGTCCCTATATGTCTACAGAAATTGACAACATAACGATTTAAGCACAAGTTATTCCTTTTGATTACACAGGGCGAATAAAACTGTTAGAGTTACCCACTAATCATGAAACATCATACATGAACCTATTGTAACGCCCCCAAATCCGGGGTCAGGGGATTTGGTCGTCACGATGAAATCTCAATCCAAAATAACCTGTTAAATCAATAAATAAATGCCAGCGGAAGATATTTATCATTTATGACCCCAACTAATCCAAGATCTTTTAAGGTTACAGTTCTAGAAACAAGAAATCAAAATTCCACAAATAATTTTTCACTTTCTTTTAAAACTCTGTTCAACAAATCTCAAACTCAAAACTAAACCCACTAGTATAACTTCGAAATGAAGTATACTAGGCCCAAATAAAATACACAACTATAATATAATATAATATAAACAACTTTACATAATAAAACTTACACTAGTCCGCAAACCCTGGACCAACCACCTTCGAAAAGCTTCTTCTTTGCTTCCTCGAACTATGCAGCTAAACAGCGCAAGCTAATCCTCACTGGAGGTTAAATTTAAAAACAGGCAAGTATGAGCCGAAGAAATGCTCAGCAAGATCATTATAGCATATATATGGTCGTTTTGATATAAAACCGACATCTGCATCAGCGCAGAACATTTAAAATCATAATTGCTGAATCATAAAACTTTAGTTGAAGAATCCCAGAATTGATTCCTTAATTGTATTCAAAACCATTTTGATATTTTTGAGCGAAATGCTTCAGCACTACTTTGAATCTTGACGAGAATAAAACTCGTAAAACAGTGTTTACGGAAATATCGTAAACAACAATAACATGAAACAATGATTATGGATTGAATCATAAACTTTATTCAAAATTCAACTCTTGAAATTAATACTTATTTTGTTGTCATATCAAATTAGATATCAATACGAACTTTGATGCTCACAACACCCATACTGAAATCAACATCAATCATCTATACTAATACCACCTTTGATATTTAACAACAACGTAAGTATCCACAAAATCAGAAACTGAATCAAAGCCACAATTCACTTTTAATTCAAAACGAAATCAGTACTTTTAATCCAAAAAGAATCAGTTGATAAATTATTTATTCTATGAATATCAAAAATGATATGATAATTTAGATTAGGATCATCCTCCGACGGACGTACTATCACATGCTGATCAGCCCGTGTGATAGCACAAGGTCATGATTCATAGAAAAGTGACCCCAAAAACACGAGTACTCAAACAAAAAGGCATAACTAGCCTGTGGCAAAATGGTGTCATAATATTCATATGGCACTTAGAAATAGCCCTCCGCTGGACCGTCCGTCCCGGTCACTTACGCAATTATGATCCAATCTTAAAACCTTTTATTGAAATGGGGTCATAATAACCGACACCCGAAATAATTTTATTCCCCCAATTCTTGGGTAGGAATATTCGCAACCAAATCACTTTTCTCAAATCCAAAACATTTGCAAATCCAGAAATTGGATAAGTAAAATCACTTGACTATTCTGAATATAGAATAACAGATGAGTATTTGCATAAACAGAATTATTTAATTCAGCGATATGTAAAACATTTATCTATTCCGAACAGAGAATAGGGAAAACAATACTTGCATAATATAATTCGAAATAAACGTCACTTGAATGATAAGTGAAGTCAGGGGTACTTGCATAATATGAATCGAAATAAACGTCACTTGAATGATAAGTGAGGTTAGTGTACTTGCATAATATGAATCGAAATAAACGTCACTTGAATGATAAGTGAGGTTAGTGTACTTGCATAATATGAATCGAAATAAACGTCACTTGAATGATAAGTGAGGTTAGTGTACTTGCATAATATGAATCGAAATAAACGTCACTTGAATGATAAGTGAGGTTAGTGTACTTGCCTTTGGGTTTTTAGCAGTTAGCACACTCGCAAACACGCATCAGTTCTGACATTTTGTCTTAAGACATCACTGTCCTTCTTTTCAACACTTGACTGATATGCTGCTCCTGCAATTGCTAGAAGCCAGATACCCAATACCATTCCATCTCATTCTTTATCCAACGTCTTGTCCCGATCAACTCGAGAGATCCGCATCTTAGATCGAGATATTGGTATCAACAAAACGGGCTCGATTAGAGCTTCATTTTGGTAATCAGAACGTCTCAAACCGATTTGTAAATCTCCGGGAATCATTTAATTTGTGTCAAGAACAAGATTATAGCCCCAAGAACAATGTTCTTGAACTTTCTATTTTCTGAAAATTTTTGGTAAAAATAATTAATAAAAAGAAATTGCAGCTATTTATATTTATGGAATATTGGATCGTTCTGGATCGTTTTGGATCGTTTTGGATCATTAAATTAGTTGCTTAGCCGCTAAGTAACTGCAATAACGATCCGATTCAATACCAAAATTGGATAATTATCAAAACCGAGCTTTTTATAAAACATTATATACGAGAATAATATAAAAATATCCCGTCTCTCAAAAATACGGGTTTTATTGATTACCGAAATAACTGTCGTATCGAAAATCTTGCGCCGGGCCGCGCACGGGTCAAACCGTAATCCGAATCGAAAAAGTCAAAACACGGAAAATGTCCGGAATTACCCGATTAGGTTAGGAAGGAGTTTTCGGAAAAGTTTCGGGTTGTAAAAACGCAAAAAACGGTTGAAGTCGGACGATTCCTGGCTTTATAAAATAATTTTGGTAATTATTCAGAAAATAATTAATAATACATAAATCATTATAAAATCATATAACACTCCAAAAATTACCAGAAAAATATCACAATTATCTATATTTTATTCTAGACATATAAAAATTTAAATACTCAAATAATATCACATCTAAACACCCAAACATCAATTCCACTTATCAGATAATTCACCTAAAATCACATAAATAATTCCAAATAATTATAATAATAATATTTGAAAATATGGGATATTACAATCTACCCACCTTATAAGGATTCCGTCCTCGGAATCAGTAGAAGAAAGCACTAAGGGTTTTCTAACCAACTTTCCATCACACCGCCTTACTTTGACTTGACCAGGATACTCAACTTAACTTGATTGGTATACCTTCGAATATTTGAGATGATAAAATCATAGAAAAGAAAAGAATTTCATATCATAACAGGATAGAATCTGAATTGGAGAAAAAAAATATTGTTGCAATGAAATAATAACTGAGAGATCAATATGATCAAACGAACTTGGTATTGCGTGTCCAAATTAAGACACTACTAAAGGTTGTTAACCTTCATGTATTCACAACACACACAAGTGATGGCGTCCCATCCAACTCCTATCACACAAACAGGGATACCTTGTGTCCCCTATTATTAGGGTTGTTCATCTCAGTCAGAATAAAAGAATATCAAAGGAATCCAAGATCAAATGAATAAAATTGGAAAGATTTCAAAGCTGATATTTCTGAAGGAAATGAAATCCAGAGAACAAAATTCTGGCACCAAAATGAGCAAGTGGTGTCACATCATCAAGAAACTATTCACCAACTAAGAAAAGTGGAATTAATTTATCATAACTTGACAGAGCTATCAAAACCTGAAAAATAGGCTTCATGACAACCTCTGGCACATTTAAAACACAGTTATGATTGAAAATGAGTGTTAGGGAATATATCCTCCAACAATTACTTCTTTTTGAGAGATGTCAAAAGGAATTATAGAAAGAAAAGGTATTGCCAAAGTCTTAATACTTATCTTCAATTTGAACTCTTTAGTTGACTCACCCTCTGATTCTAGACGCTCCTTAACGTTCCAAAGATATCGATAATCTCCATCATCGTCGAATCGTAGTAGCCTCGAAAGATTCCACCATATAAGTTTTGCAACTGCCAGGAGTTCCATCTAGCTCAGCACAACCATCTCAAACGAATACGCCTATCTTAACTTATTCGTTGGTACTATATCCAATAGTCCAACAGGAACTCGATATGAGCTCAAACGTCCTCACATAGCTATACACACTCCTACACACTCTCGTTTCTAGTTTACTATAATCTCAGCTCTGATACCAACCTGTAACGCCCCCAAATCCGGGGTCAGGGGATTTGGTCGTCACGATGAAATCTCAATCCAAAATAACCTGTTAAATCAATAAATAAATGCCAGCGGAAGATATTTATCATTTATGACCCCAACTAATCCAAGATCTTTTAAGGTTACAGTTCTAGAAACAAGAAATCAAAATTCCACAAATAATTTTTCACTTTCTTTTAAAACTCTGTTCAACAAATCTCAAACTCAAAACTAAACCCACTAGTATAACTTCGAAATGAAGTATACTAGGCCCAAATAAAATACACAACTATAATATAATATAATATAAACAACTTTACATAATAAAACTTACACTAGTCCGCAAACCCTGGACCAACCACCTTCGAAAAGCTTCTTCTTTGCTTCCTCGAACTATGCAGCTAAACAGCGCAAGCTAATCCTCACTGGAGGTTAAATTTAAAAACAGGCAAGTATGAGCCGAAGAAATGCTCAGCAAGATCATTATAGCATATATATGGTCGTTTTGATATAAAACCGACATCTGCATCAGCGCAGAACATTTAAAATCATAATTGCTGAATCATAAAACTTTAGTTGAAGAATCCCAGAATTGATTCCTTAATTGTATTCAAAACCATTTTGATATTTTTGAGCGAAATGCTTCAGCACTACTTTGAATCTTGACGAGAATAAAACTCGTAAAACAGTGTTTACGGAAATATCGTAAACAACAATAACATGAAACAATGATTATGGATTGAATCATAAACTTTATTCAAAATTCAACTCTTGAAATTAATACTTATTTTGTTGTCATATCAAATTAGATATCAATACGAACTTTGATGCTCACAACACCCATACTGAAATCAACATCAATCATCTATACTAATACCACCTTTGATATTTAACAACAACGTAAGTATCCACAAAATCAGAAACTGAATCAAAGCCACAATTCACTTTTAATTCAAAACGAAATCAGTACTTTTAATCCAAAAAGAATCAGTTGATAAATTATTTATTCTATGAATATCAAAAATGATATGATAATTTAGATTAGGATCATCCTCCGACGGACGTACTATCACATGCTGATCAGCCCGTGTGATAGCACAAGGTCATGATTCATAGAAACGTGACCCCAAAAACACGAGTACTCAAACAAAAAGGCATAACTAGCCTGTGGCAAAATGGTGTCATAATATTCATATGGCACTTAGAAATAGCCCTCCGCTGGACCGTCCGTCCCGGTCACTTACGCAATTATGATCCAATCTTAAAACCTTTTATTGAAATGGGGTCATAATAACCGACACCCGAAATAATTTTATTCCCCCAATTCTTGGGTAGGAATATTCGCAACCAAATCACTTTTCTCAAATCCAAAACATTTGTAAATCCAGAAATTGGATAAGTAAAATCACTTGACTATTCTGAATATAGAATAACAGATGAGTATTTGCATAAACAGAATTATTTAATTCAGCGATATGTAAAACATTTATCTATTCCGAACAGAGAATAGGGAAAACAATACTTGCATAATATAATTCGAAATAAACGTCACTTGAATGATAAGTGAAGTCAGGGGTACTTGCATAATATGAATCGAAATAAACGTCACTTGAATGATAAGTGAGGTTAGTGTACTTGCATAATATGAATCGAAATAAACGTCACTTGAATGATAAGTGAGGTTAGTGTACTTGCATAATATGAATCGAAATAAACGTCACTTGAATGATAAGTGAGGTTAGTGTACTTGCATAATATGAATCGAAATAAACGTCACTTGAATGATAAGTGAGGTTAGTGTACTTGCCTTTGGGTTTTTAGCAGTTAGCACACTCGCAAACACGCATCAGTTCTGACATTTTGTCTTAAGACATCACTGTCCTTCTTTTCAACACTTGACTGATATGCTGCTCCTGCAATTGCTAGAAGCCAGATACCCAATACCATTCCATCTCATTCTTTATCCAACGTCTTGTCCCGATCAACTCGAGAGATCCGCATCTTAGATCGAGATATTGGTATCAACAAAACGGGCTCGATTAGAGCTTCATTTTGGTAATCAGAACGTCTCAAACCGATTTGTAAATCTCCGGGAATCATTTGATTTGTGTCAAGAACAAGATTATAGCCCCAAGAACAATGTTCTTGAACTTTCTATTTTCTGAAAATTTTTGGTAAAAATAATTAATAAAAAGAAATTGCAGCTATTTATATTTATGGAATATTGGATCGTTCTGGATCGTTTTGGATCGTTTTGGATCATTAAATTAGTTGCTTAGCCGCTAAGTAACTGCAATAACGATCCGATTCAATACCAAAATTGGATAATTATCAAAACCGAGCTTTTTATAAAACATTATATACGAGAATAATATAAAAATATCCCGTCTCTCAAAAATACGGGTTTTATTGATTACCGAAATAACTGTCGTATCGAAAATCTTGCGCCGGGCCGCGCACGGGTCAAACCGTAATCCGAATCGAAAAAGTCAAAACACGGAAAATGTCCGGAATTACCCGATTAGGTTAGGAAGGAGTTTTCGGAAAAGTTTCGGGTTGTAAAAACGCAAAAACGGTTGAAGTCGGACGATTCCTGGCTTTATAAAATAATTTTGGTAATTATTCAGAAAATAATTAATAATACATAAATCATTATAAAATTATATAACACTCCAAAAATTACCAGAAAAATATCACAATTATCTATATTTTATTCTAGACATATAAAAATTTAAATACTCAAATAATATCACATCTAAACACCCAAACATCAATTCCACTTATCAGATAATTCACCTAAAATCACATAAATAATTCCAAATAATTATAATAATAATATTTGAAAATATGGGATATTACACCTATGCTAGCATGGCAAGTTCTAAATCTCAAGATCCACCATCGCTTCACAAGAGATTAACACCCTATCTTATATGTTCGCGACGCACATAAGATGAATACGCACAACCAATACTAGATATCATACAATCATCACACACTAAGGTATTAAACAACTAACTAAAGAATTCCATAGTAAATCCGTTACGATCCCATGATCACGATTAGCCCATGATAGCACTCATCGTCATCATGGGTTCATATGAAAATATGATATATAAACACAAGAGAATAATAACTAAAACTACTTATATTAAACCAGAGTACGTCACAAGAGTAAATAGGTTCAAAGCAAGAAAACTAGCATCCAACATTACAACGAAATAAAGAATCACAAGAAAATATGCTTCCTCTTCGTTGCGGTGTGCTAAAACGGTCTTCTTCCTTATCTCCTTCGCTCCTTGATTAATACAACGATCCAATCTCCGTGAAACGTCTCTGAAATCTACTTATATAGGAGTCCCATAAAACCCAGATTACTGAGAAGTTGGAAGCCAAACAGAAATATGAGTCTAAAATAATTATTCTGAAATTGCGACCCTGCGCGGCCGCTCAGCGCGCTCAGCTTCCTGCGCGGCCGTCTGAGCGGGCGCTCAGACCCTTTCTGGAAAAATGGTCTGTTTTGCTCCGTTTCTTTGCTATAATCTGCTCCTATCTTCCCACTTGCAATGCTAAACACATGCCAAGGCTTATTATTGATGAATTCTCTCCCGAAATGCAACTAATACCCTGAAATGCACAAACACTAGAAAAATGCATCAAATACACAAAATACTTGATTTTAATACACCAATTTAAGCTATTATAAGACGTTCTAAGTGGTATAAAATGCCATTTATCAGAGACATAGAAAGGGAAAGCAAGTGATTGACGAGTGGGAACCAACTAACAAGTGTTAGTAAAGTAAAAGCGGATTGATAAGGCAAGTGTTTATATTCTTCTTGAATACATTACAAGTATTCTGAACTCTCTTCATTATGTTGCAACTATTCCAAACAATGTTTATTCTATATTGCAAGTACTTTGAAGTACTTAACCCAAACCATGATTCTTATTGATCTTGAGCCATAAGCCTGATTCTTCATAAACCATTGAATGTTAAATTTTTATATACAAACCACACATATACGATACTACTCCACAAATACATATCTACCACATTATAATTCTTGATACGAGATTGCTTAACATACCAACCCTTATATCTTGTGTAATAGAAAACCAATTCTTGTAACTCTTGAACCCTTGGGTCTTCTGCTTTCTGATTCTTTCCTTGATTGAAACCCAACCTTCATGATATCCTTGTTATTTCATGGAATTACAGATTATCCAATGCTTCAAGATAAATGTTGTTTATGATTCAACTATTGATTTACATTGCTTATCATATTGTGATTCTAGAATTGAATTATTTTTAAATATGGACCAGATTCGTGGTCAGACCAGATTCGTGGTCATAATAGGCCAATGTGTGCCTTGGATCCAGTATATAGAACAAAGCAAGTTGCCTTTCTCGGGGTTAGTGCGTGACTGATCAGCAGCCTAACCTTGGTTTTTTAAAATAAAAGTGAATATCCAATTCTAATTATTGCTTACCAGTAAACGTGATTCCTTATATCATCTCAATTGATCATTGTTAATCTCAGTGACTGTCATTGTGACTTGCTGAGCTAGTTAGCTCACTCTTGTAAATCTATTTATATTCTTTTCCAGTGAAAAAGGAAACTGGTGGTAGCGAGGATCCCTAGACAAGTGTGCGAGCTAGGTATCCAGGTTGAGATGGAATAAGCTAGCAGATGATGTGTGGCTTAGTTTGTGTTGATAGTTTGTAATAAAGTTTACTCTTCCGTTATGAGATAAATAAACTGGGATTTGGAACGTTTGTAATATAAATAAGGTGACGGCTTGTAGGCATACTTTAAACTACATCGATCCGTGGATAATGGTAAGTAGGGTCATTGCATATATATCATTATTATATTCATAAACAGGTTTAAACATGGTGTGTGTGTGTGTCGGACTCCAAACTTCTGACCCGGGTTTGGAGGGCGTTACATCGTATGTTGATATTAATATTGCAACTGCATTATAGAACTGTTTATATAGTTACTTGCTGAGCTTCTTTGCTCATATATTTTGTTAACCATGACAATTAAGAAAGAAGATGGCCAGAATTAGGCGCACCGCTCACCAGAGCGTTCCTGGCGGTCCCTACCGTGTTGTAGGTTTCTAGATGCCAGAACAGGTAGCTGTGTGTATGTGTGTGCAAGCGTATGAGTTGGAAGGATTGTATAAGTTGGATTAGATACAATGGGTTATCTGTCGATTCCATGTCGAAATCAAATAAATTTGGATTTATTATTATTTTGGGTTGTAATATATTTATTCTGGTTGGTAGTTGTAATTTGTCTCATACTTAATCTTGTTTAGATCCTGTTAGTGTTTAGTCAGGGTTTATTATATCCGTTAGTATTATATTAGTTAATGGTGTATGGGTCCTCATTTTCTAACCCCGAGATTGAGGGCGTCACACGAGAAGTGTGTGTTTGTGTGTGTGTGTTTATGTATATATATATATATATATATTTTTTTTCTTTCAAGTCCGGGTCATATTGGTGAAACTAACTTTGTGTTATAATTTTCAAATTAGAGGAAAAATAAAATGAAATAAGTTTCTTCTAATTTTTAATTACTTTCTCTTACAATTCTTTACAACTCTGTGAGAAAAATAATGACTAAACTACCGGCAGACTAAGTCACCATTGCCAGATATACCTACGGGCAGGATTGCATCGTAAAATACCCTCTTACTCCCCA
Organism: Apium graveolens; assembly: GCF_009905375.1. NCBI lineage: Eukaryota > Viridiplantae > Streptophyta > Magnoliopsida > Apiales > Apiaceae > Apium > Apium graveolens. The sequence continues at coordinate 202,628,283 of NC_133648.1, forward strand.
TTACTAACATGCCCATACCCCAATATCCTTGTCTTATCTATATAATTTTAAGACAGGCTGCTACAGTGCGCAACCAAGTAATCAACTTTGTCGAGTGAGAAAATATGGGCAAGATATGATTCCACGTATTACAAGCTTTTAGAATTTATAAAATTGGTCCAGAAATAAGGTCACCAAGCCTTACAAATGTGTGGTAAGCGTATAGAATAAATGCACAAAGTATGTTCCAGTTAAGAATAACCGCTTAAAAGTAGTTTGGCATAATTAAGCAGCACCGAAGCAATGTGTATAGCACCACACATAAACCTAATGCGTATCTAGCTGTTGTTGAACTACTTCTGATCGATAAATACACTGCACTTTTGATTGGTTAATACACTGTAAACGTAAGAAATAAAGCATAAGAAAAATGCGTATTCATAACCTCACATTTCTATAATGCGTACTAGGTGGTAATTTTGGGCACCCCTTCGCGCCTACAGTTTTTTCGGGATTTCAGCATAAAAATATAGGTCTTTAGGCGTAAAAATTTATTGTTAAATTTTTAAAGTTGAATCACTCAAACAATAAAATTATTATAAAAAAATTAATAAATTATTATTTTTTAGTGAATTTAGGTTTTAAAGTTGTGCCATAAGATAATATTCAGTATGATATTAATTCCCCATTGTGTGCTTGCGAAACATTCTCTTGATTTTTTGGGTCATGGTAAAAAATATCACGGTTTTTGAAATTGGTGACCTAAATATAAAATTGAGATATACGACCAAATATATCAGCGATATATGTTTTCTCAGATCGGATATTTGAATACATTATCTCAGATTAAATAATTATCCTAATTTTTAATTTTTTTAAAGCTGATATACGCTTTCTGAAACTGGGTATATGAGATACACTTTCTCAGACCGAGTATATGCCCAAATACTCATTCTGAAACCGGGTATTTCAACCAAAATTATTTTTATTTTTGAAAAAAATGTTTTTACACAGAAAATAAGAAAATAAAATGTTTTGTGATATCCAATCAGAGAATGGATATTCCGTTGATAAAAATGGCCAAATATTGAAAAGAAATATTCTTGTCACTTGTTTCATAAAAAGTGTTAATTTTTTTCATTTTTTTTAAAAACAATTCTAATGAAGAATTATAATTTTGGAAAAGTTTTACCGTTATTAAAGTTGGGCCAGTAGTGCAGTACAGGAAATGGGCTGAGCACAGAGGAGTTTGGGCTGAGAAGTTGGGCCGGAGAAGTATATACAGTTTCACTCCAATTAGGGTTCTCTTTCTTTCTTTTATTTTTTTCTTCTTGCGAGTCCTCAGCAGCTCAGCCGACCTTAATTTCAGTCCGGTCATCAACATAACATTATGGTATTCTTTTCATTTGCCCCCTTTTATCCTTTTTATATATATATATATCCCTGTTCATATATATTAACTAAATTTAATATCAAAATGTGAAGAAACAATACATGTTTACATTTAAACTGCCTAACTCTGTCAAATGGTAAATTTGTATCTGAATTTATATTTTTACATTAGCATGTGCTCGGAACTAATATTGAATTTCTTGTTTAGGGTGATTAATAGTTGAATGAATGAGTTTATTAATTTGTATATTAGAATGTGCTTTGAACAAATTTCAATGAATTGATGCTTTTTTGTTACATGTTTGACAGGCTCGTGGTTTGAAGAAGCATTTGAAGCGGCTTAATGCCCCAAAACATTGGATGCTGGACAAGCTTGGTGGAGCATTTGTAAGTCGAAACTTTGTAAAGGATTGATATTTGAAATGTGGTATTTCGGGCTCCAGGTTACTTTTTCTTATATAGTATCTTTTGATCACCAGGCTCCCAAGCCGTCATCTGGGCCACACAAATCGAGGGAGTGCTTGCCCTTGATTCTTATTCTTCGAAACAAGCTCAAGTATGCACTTACATACCGTGAGGTCCAATCCATTCTGATGCAGCGACATGTTCTGGTTGACGGAAAGGTTAGGACTGACAAGACGTATCCTGCTGGTTTTATGGGTAAGCAATAACAACACCGCTAAGTGCTAACTAAATATTAGATATATGCTTTCAAAGTGTGTATCCTAATTCATAGAGTTGTGACCTTTTGAATTGAGCTGTGTACGGAATTAGTAACATTGTTTGGTATCTCCTTATCAGATGTTGTGTCAATCCCGAAAACCAATGAAAATTTTCGTCTTCTTTACGACACCAAAGGAAGATTTCGGCTTCATTCTGTTAGAGATGAAGAATCAAAGGTTGGTCCCATTTTTTAATTATCGCATTAAATACTGTTAAAACAATATTTCAGCTTTACCCTCCTGTTATATCCTGTATTTGTGGATGCTGGCATCAAATAAAAGGAATTAGTTATATATTGCAATCTATGTTACATGGACTTTTATAATTTACCTCGACTAAATGTTTTGTGCACTTGAACAGTAAAAAACGGGGGTGTATATACTACAGTATTTTGAACCAAACGTGTCAATTTTTCAAAAAATTGCAAGTCCGACTCTTGTCATGCTGGACACTTCCAGCTGAGTCGAGTTAATGTAGGCAGCATTACGTAGGACTTGATCATTTATTTGTAACTTTGATGCCCCACCATTATCTGTGAAAAAGATGCAATTATGATTTTTTCAGTGATGCATCTAATCTTAACATGTACATCTATTTTCTTTCAGTTTAAGCTCTGCAAAGTCAGATCTGTGCAATTTGGACAGAAAGGCATCCCATACATAAACACATATGATGGGCGAACAATTTGATATCCTGATCCTCTTATTAAGGCCAATGACACCATCAAGCTGGATTTGGATAACAACAAGATTGCTGACTTTATCAAGTTTGATGTTGGTAATGTTGTCATGGTCACAGGTGGAAGGAACACTGGGCGTGTTGGAATACTTAAAAACAGGGAGAAACATAAGGGAAGTTTTGAGACGGTTCACATCCAGGATAATCTTGGTCACGAGTTTGCCACTAGACTGAGTAATGTGTTTACAATTGGTAAAGGTTCAAAGCCATGGGTATCTCTACCCAAGGGAAAAGGTATCAAACTTACTATTATTGAAGAGGCACGGAAGAGACAAGCAGCCCAGGCTGCAACCACTGCCTAGTGCATTTCATAGAGTGTCCATTAGTGAAGAAGACTGTGGAGAGACATGTTGCCAACCTGATTCCTTGCTTCTTTAGTCTGTGTTTTATCCTGAAACTGAGATTCATCTGGATTTTGCTTTGATTAAATTCTAAATTGTACTGGGCTATGGTACTCGTTATTGCTTTGACAGTTCTTATTTCCTTTTCTATGCACTGCATTTTTGTTTTAGTTCATGGTCTAGTGGACTGCAAAGCTGTTGCAGTTTTACCATTGCTATTTATTGAATTAATGATAGAGCCCTTATTAACCTTGTGCGAATTCGTTTATCTCGTAAGCTGGATTTCCATCTGGCTGTACAGAAGTAATTATGTAGTAACCCTTTTTTTTACAATGAATTATGTAGAGATTAGAGAGGGGTTTTTGCCTTCGGGGAGGAGTAATATTCAATGAAGTCTCGAGGTGCAAAGTGTACGCTTTGCATTATATTCTTGAAATCTCATATTCAAGGAAATTGTTTACACTGTCAATTTCTAATTTAGTCATCAGTGTTGCAGAAAATCGAAGAGACAGGGAGGTCCGTAATATCGGACTATTACAGATAGCAAACTACATTATTACCAACAAATATGCAACTCTTTAGTTCAGATCTGGGTTGGTATTGAAGGTCACTAACTCAGTCACAAATAGGCTTTTCCTGGACTGGAGGAGGTTCAGTCCGAGCCTTAATGAATAGAGAATAGTTGTGCGTTGCATAAAAAAATTATTCGCTATTTTATATTGATATAATATATATTACACAAATTTAATTATATATAATCAAATTAATCATTTTTTATATGTTTTTATTTTTTCCCATTCAATTAATTTAATCGTCATCTCACACATTAAAATTTGTTACATTTTAATATCTCATGCACTCCGTCATTTCATTAAATACAAATGAGTAAATCACGTGTGTCGAAATTCACACGCAATAATATGAGTAGTGTTATAAACCTTGAATTGAAAATATTAGTTATATTTAATGTAGAGGAAGTATAGGAGAATAGAAAATGAAGAGAAAGTTGTGTTTCATTTCATTAGCTAAATGAGCTATTTATAATAGTTGGTTTACAAGACTTACTAAGTAAGCTATTCAAATCTTTTTCATTAAGTATTATAAAACTTCCTCAATAAATTTTACAAGTCTTCCTTGATAAGCTTTACAAGTCTTCCTGGGTAAGATTTGAGAGACTTACTCGATACGCTTTGACAATCACTTTATATTTATTCAAATATTTTAACACTCCCCCTTGATTGTCAAATGCGAGTTATTGCAAAGATTGACTGCCTCGTTAAAATCTTGTAAGGAAAACCCAGTGGGATAAAAATCTTGACGAAGGAAAAAGAGTACAGCCTCCCCCTGAATAAAATGTCTCACATTCTGATATTTTGGTGTAGCAAACTTTTTAACCTCTGCATACCCATATTATTTCTCTGCTTCTCAAATGTTGATGTAGGTAGTGACTTTGTAAGTATATCCGCCAGATTATCGCATGAGCGAACTTGTTGAACATTAGTATCACCATTTTCTTAAAGTTCATGAGTGTAGAAGAATTTTGGCAATATGTGTTTTGTTCGGTCCCCTTTAATATATCCTTCCTTAAGTTGTTTGATTCATGCCGAGTTATCCTCGAATAGAACTGTAGGACTGTCTGAAATACTTGATAATCCACATGATTCTCAAATATGTTGAATGACCGACCTTAGCCAAATACATTCTCTGCTTACTTCATGAATTGCTAGTAATTTTGCGTGGTTTGATGAAGTTGCAACCATAGTCTGTTTTATAGACTTTCAAGAGATAGCAATATCATAATATGTAAATAGGTAACCTGTTTGTGATCACCCAAAATGAGGATCTGACATGTATCCAACATCTGCATATCCAATTAGCCGTGATCTTGAATTGTTTGGGAAGAATAGTCCAAGATCGATTGTCCCTCGAAGATATCTGAATATATGTTTTATTCCATCCCAATGCCTTTTAGTAGGGTCAGAACTAAATCTTGCCAATAGGTTCCCTGCAAATGCAATATCAGGCCGTGTGTTGTTTGCAAGATACATGAGAGCGCCAATTGCACTGAGATATGGAACTTCAGGTCCAAGAGTCTCTTCAACTTTTTTTCTAGGACGGAAAGGATCCTTTTCAACCTCGAGTGATCGAAAAACCATTGGTGTGGTTAGTGGGTGAGCTTTGTCCATGTAGAGCCGATCAAGAATCTTTTTAGTGTAGTTTGATTGATGAACAAATATTCCTGAAGATAAGTGCTCCACCTGTATACCTAAATAAAATCTTGTCCTTCCAAGATCTTTCATTTCAAACTCATTTTTCAAATAGTTAGCAGCATTAGTAATATATTCAGTAGTACCGATAATATTCAAATCATCCATATATATGATAAGTGGCATTTTATACCACTTAGAACGTCTTATAATGGCATGAATAGATGTCTTGAAATCAGGTATTTTGTGTATTTGATGCATTTTCTAGTGTTTTTGCATTTCAGGGTATAACTTGCGTATGTAGGAACAATTCATCAGAAATAAGCCTAGGGAAGTGCTTGGCATTGGTTGTGGAAAGTTGGGGGCAGAACGCAGCAAAATCAGGAGCAAAATGCAGAATTTTCCAGAAGGAGTCTGGGCGCCCGCTCAAGATGCTGGGCGGCCGCTCAGGAGCTTGGGCGCCCGCTCAGGAATCTTGGGCGGCCGCTTAGGGGCGAGAAAATTAATTCTGATTTTTATAAATCCTTATTCTGTTGGACTTCTGAGACGGCTGGTTCTTGTGGGCTTCTATATAAGTAGTTCTCAGAGACGTTTCAAAAAAGTGTGGTATCAAGCAAGGAGCAAGGAGAGAAGGAAGAAGACCGTTTTAGCACATCACAACGAAGAAGAGGAAGCATACGTTTTCTTGTGATTCTTTTATTCGTTGTATCAGTGGATGCTAGTTTTCATTACTTTGAACCTTATTACTCTTGTGACGTACTCTGGTTTTAATAAGTATTTGTATTAGTTTATATTGTGTGTTATTATCATGTTCTCATATGAACCCATGGTGACGATGAGTTCTATCATGGGCTAATCGTGATCATGGGGTCGTAACGGATTTACTATGGATTTCTTTAGTTAGTTGTTTAATACCTTAGTGTGTGATGATTGTATGATATCTAGCATAGGTTGTGCTTATTCGTCTTATGTGCGTCGCGAACATATAAGATAGTCTGTTAATCTCCTGTGAAGCGACGGTGGATCTTGAGGTTTAGAACTTGCCATGCTAGCATAGGTTCATGTATGTGTATGCATGATTAGTGGGTAACTCTAACCGTTTTACTTGCCCTGTGTCATCATAAAGAATAACTTGTGCTTAAATCGTTATGTTGTCAAATTTTGTAGACATATAGGGTCTCAACATAACTGATGCCAATTCAACTTCAATCTTAATTGTGAATGTTTGGTAGAATGGTATTAGTACAACGAAAGTTGGCTTCTATCAGTTTCGTGTTGTTCGATTAATATCATCACCGTCACATGCTAAGGGTAATAACAATGACTATTGAAGGAAGTAGTAATGAAGTTATGATCTTTTGTGTGTTTAATATTGTTAATCCAAGTGTCAATTAAGTGTTTAATTCTCGTAGTTAATTGTAGTTAATAATTAGTTAATCAAATCTAAGTGTTATTGTCTTGACATTGAGAAGTAATCATACATTGGTGAGTAAGTGTTAATTGAACATAATTAGTCTGAGTCTATGTGGTAACGATTCTGATTTATATCTTATACTACTTGCGAACGCGTATAATTGCATGAATTATTAGCGCGTGTTTTGTACCTAACAAGTTTTTGGCGCCGCTGCCGGGGACTCAGCGTATTTGTTTAGTTTATGTACTTTTCATTAGTGGTCATTAGGACTCATTGATTAAGGCGTGTTACTTATTATTTTCGGTTATGTTTCAGGTACTCTAGAGAGCGTTTATGCAAACACGTTCTCGCACTCGCAAGAGAACTTTAGATACGGCTGAGGAGACAGACTCAGTTCTTGATATTCCGGAGAAGATAGATTTTGAAGATTCAGATAAAGAGAGTGAGCAGAAAGAACCAGTAATCATGGGTGATCGTATAGTTCCAGCAGCAGATCCAGCTCTTATGGACTTTTCTCGGCCTAAAATTGATGACATTCAGTCAAGCATCCTTCATCCGTCTATTCAGGCTAACACTTTTGAAATCAAGCCGGGCACTATTCAGATGGTGCAGAATTCTGTTTCTTTCGGAGGTGCTGCGACTGAAGACCCCAACATGCATATCAGGAATTTTGTCGAGATCTGTAGTACTTTCAAATATAATGGTGTGACTGATGAGGCTATCAAGTTGAGGCTTTTCACATTCTCTCTGAGGGATAAAACTAAGGACTGGTTACATTCTGAGCCAGCTGGGTCCATCACTACTTGGCAAGATCTTGCGCAAAAGTTTCTGGTGAAGTTCTATCCAATGGCGAAGACTGCAGCTATGAGGAGTGCTCTTACTCAGTTTGCGCAGCAACCAACAAAATCTATGTGCGAAGCTTGGGAGTGCTACAAGGAGATGTTGAGAAAGTGTCCACATCATGGTATGCCTGACTGGATGGTGATCACTAGTTTCTATAATGGTCTGGGGGCCCAATCTCGGCCCATGCTCGATGTAGCAGCTGGAGGCGCCTTGTGGGTCAAAAGCTATACTGAGGCTTATAATCTTATTGAAACTATGGCTGAAAATGAGCATCAAAACCCAACTCAAAGGATGATGCCTGGGAAGGTAGCAGGTATTCTGGAAGTTGATGCAGCTACAGCTATTGCAGCACAGCTCCAAGCGTTGTCTTTGAAGGTCGATTCTTTAGCTAACTATGGAGTCAATCAGATAGCTATGGTCTGTGAGCTTTGTGTAGGTTCTCATGCTACGGATCAGTGTTCTCTTGTTAATGAATCTGTTTAGTATGTGAACAATTATCAGCGACCGCAGCAGCCTGTACCAGCTACTTATCATCCTAACAACAGAAATCATCCCAATTTCAGCTGGAGCAATAATCAGAATGCTATTCAGCAACCATATCAGCAAGGCATAAGTAAATAGTTTAATCCACCTGGATTCCAGCAACCACAACATTACGCTCAAAGGCAATCATATCCTCAATAAGGAGGTGCTGCTCTACCTTCTAGTGCTGATTTCGAGGAGCTCAAGCTGTTGTGCAAAATTCAGGTTGTTTCTATCAAGACCTTGGAAAATCAAATCGGTCAACTAGCCAATGCTGTGCTCAATCGTCAACCTAGCACACTTCCCAGCGATACTGAAGTGCCAGGCAGGAAGGAAGCTAAGGAGCAAGTAAAGGCTGTCACCTTAAGGACTGGAAAAGTTGCTGATGCTGAAAAAGCGAAAGATGGAGAAGTTGAAGTTGTTGATGAGGAATAGAAGCAAAAGGAGAAAGCGGCGGAACCAAGGAAGACTACTGTTGAACACACTCTGCCTGAGGGTAATACAGGGGAGAAACAACTCTATCCTCCACCACCTTTCCCTAAGAGATTGTAACAACAAAAATTGGATAAGCAGTTCGGTAAGTTTCTGGAGGTGTTCAAGAAACTTCACATCAACATACCTTTTGCTGAGGCTCTGGAGAAAATGCCTAGTTATGCATAATTTATGAAGAGTAATCTTTCAAGGAAGGTGAAACTGGATGACCTTGATACCGTTGCTCTAACGGAAGAGTGCAGTGCTGTGCTGCAATAAAAATTACCTTCAAAGCTTATAGATCCAGGTAGCTTCACCATTTCTTGCACCATTGGCAAGTTGTCTTTCGACAAATGCCTGCGATTTGGGAGCAAGCATCAATCTGATGCCATTGTCTATCTTCAAAAAGTTGAATTTGCCCGATCCAAAGCCCACCTACATGTCCCTAAAATTGGCTGATCGTTCTATTACATACCCACAAGGCATCTTGGAGGACGTGTTAGTAAAGGTGGATAAGCTCTTCTTCCCTGCAGACTTTGTCATTTTGGATTTCGAGGAAGATAAGAAGATTCCCATAATCTTGGGAAGACCTTTCTTGGCTACAGGCCGTACCTTGATAGATGTGCAGAAAGGTGAACTTACTATGAGGGTGCAGGATCAGGATGTGACATTCAATGTATTCAAGGCGATGAAATTCCCTACAGAAGACGAGGAGTGCTTAAAGGTGGATTTGACTGATTCTGCGGTAACTTCAAAACTTGATCATATGTTAATGTTTGATGCCTTAGAGAAAGCCTTAGTGGGGGAATTTGACAGTGACGATGAGGATGGCAATGAGAAACTACAATATCTAAATGCTTCTCCGTGGAGGCGAAAGCTAGACATGCCATTTGAATCTCTTGGTACTATTGATCTCAAGAATGCTGAGGGAAAGCTCAAACCATCTATTGAGGAAGCACCTATTGTGGAGCTTAAACCATTGCCTGAACACTTGAAGTATGCCTTTTTAGGTGATGCATCTACTTTACCTGTTATTATTGCATCTGACCTTTCAGGTAGTGAGGAGGACAAGCTCTTGAGGATTTTGAGAGAATTCAAATCGGCCATCGGATGGACTATAGCAGATATCAAAGGAATCAGCCCTTCGTACTGCATGCATAAAATTCTGCTAGAGGAAGGTAGTAAGCCGACTATTGAGCAACAACGAAGACTTAATCCTATCATGAAAGAAGTGGTGAAGAAAGAAATTCTGAAGTGGCTAGATGCAGGAATCATATATCCTATTTCCGAAAGTTCTTGGGTGAGCCCCGTGCAATGTGTACCTAAGAAATGAGGTATAACTGTGGTAACAAATGAGAAGAACGAGCTCATCCCCACTCGAACAGTCACAGGATGGAGGGTATGCATGGATTACAGAAAGTTGAATAAAGCCACGAGAAAGGATCACTTCCCTATTCCATTTATTGATCAGATGATTGACAGGTTGGCTGGTCATGAGTATTATTGTCTTCTGGATGGCTATTCGGGGTATAATCAGATTTGCATTGCACCAGAAGATCAAGAAAAGACTACCTTCACTTGTTCATTTGGCACGTTTGCTTTTCGCAGAGTTTCGTTTGACTTATGTGGTGCACCTGCCACTTTTCAGAGATGTATGATGGCTATATTCTCTGATATGATTGGAAACAATGTCGAAGTGTTCATGGACGACTTCTCCATCTTTGGACATTCATATGATGAATGTTTGAATAATCTTCATTCGGTGCTCAAAAGGTGCATGGAAACTAATTTGGTGCTCAATTGGGAAAAATGTCACTTTATGGTGCGTGAAGGCATTATTCTTGGGCATAAAGTCTCTAGCAAGGGTCTTGAGGTGGACAAAGCCAAGGTGGGAGTCATTAAAAAACTTCCATCACCTATTTATGTGAAAGAAATCCATAGTTTTCTTGGTCATGCGGGTTTTTATCGGCGTTTCATCAAGGACTTCTCGAAGATATCTAAGCCGTTGTGCAACTTGCTCGAGAAAGATGTGCCTTTCAAATTTGATAATGAATACTTGGCAGCATTCGAGACTCTCAAGAAGAGTTTGATAACTGCACCAGTTATTACGGCACCTGATTGGACAGAACCTTTTGAGATGACGTGTGATGCGAGTGATTATGCAGTGGGAGCAGTTCTTGGGCAGCGCAAGAATAATCTTTTTCATGTGATCTACTATGCTAGTAAGACTCTAAATGGAGCTCAAATGAACTACACCACTACTGAGAAAGAGCTCTTGGCTATAGTCTTTGGTTTTGAAAAATTTCGATTTTATCTGCTTGGGACAAAGGTGACAGTATTCACTGATCATGCTGCCATTCGCTATTTGGTCTCAAAGAAGGATTCGAAGCCTAGACTTATTCGTTGGGTGCTCTTGCTACAGGAATTTGAGTTAGAGATCAAGGATCGAAAAGGTACTGAGAATCAAGTAGCTGACCATCTCTCTAGATTGGAGAATCCCGGTTCGACTTCACATGATAAGACATTGATCAATAAATCTTTTGCGGATGGGCAGTTGTTCGCAGTTCAGGAGGAAGAGCCATGGTTCGCAGATATTATGAACTATCTTGTCAGCAATATAATGCCTCCTAATATGAATGCAGTTCAAAAGAAGAAGTTTCTGCATGAGGTGAAGTGGTACATGTGGGATGAACCATATTTGTTTAGACAGGGAGCTGACCAGATCATCAGGAGATGTATCCCATTCTGTGAGATGGAGGGGATATTACAAGACTTCCATTCCACAGTTTATAGTGGACATTATGGTGATGAAAAGATGGCAGCTCGTATTTTGCAAGCAGGTTTTTTCTAGCCTACGTTGTTTAAGGATGCGCATCAGTTCATATTAAGGTGTGATCGTTGCCAAAGAGTGGGGAATCTTACTAGAAAGGATGAGATGCCTTTAAATGTGATGCTTGAAGTCGAGGTATTTGATGTTTGGGGAATCGATTTCATGGGACCATTTGTCTCGTCCTGCAATAATCAGTACATCTTGCTGGCAGTAGACTATGTCTCGAAATGGGTAGAAGTCAAGGCTCTACCGACGAATAATGCAAAGGCAGTGTTGAGTTTTCTCCATAAGCAGATATTCACAAGGTTTGAAATGCCACGAGTAATCATAAGTGATGAGGGGTCGCATTTCTGCAATCGTAAGTTCACTTCTATGATGCAACGCTACAATGTGAATCATCGTGTTGCTACTGCCTATCATCCGCAAACTAATGGTCAACCTGAAGTGTCTAATAGAGAGATCAAGCACATTCTGGAGAAAGTTGTTTGTCCGTCAAGGAAGGATTGGTCTTTAAAGCTCGATGAAGCTATTTGGGCTTATAGAACAGCATACAAGACTCCACTTGGGATGTCCCCGTTTTAACTTGATTATGGTAAGGGATGTCATTTACCTGCAGAGCTTGAGCATAAGGCTTATTGGGCGTTGAAGAAGTTGAACCTTGATCTAGATGCAGCTGGGAAGAAGCGAATGCTTCAGTTAAATGAACTTGATGAATTTCGACTTCAAGCGTACGAGAACAACAAAATGTACAAGGAAAAAGTAAAAAGGTGGCACGACATGAAGCTATCTCCTAAGTCATTCGTGCCGGGGCAGCAAGTTCTTTTATTCAACTCTCGTCTCCGACTTTTTCCTGGAAAGTTGAAATCAAGGTGGTCTGGACCTTTTATTGTCAAAATCGTGTTTTCACATGGAGCGGTGGAGATTTTTGAGAATGATCCAGGCCAAGCATTCAAGGTTAATGGTCAGAGATTGAAGCATTACTATGGGGACAGGACAAACCGGGAAGTGGTTAGTGCCGTTTTATTGTCAACTTGATCGAACTCCTCTACGTCAAGCTAATGACGTAAAAGAAGCGCTTCTTGGGAGGCAACCCAAGACTTTAACCTTTAGGAACCTTTAGAAGTTAGTACCATATCCAAAATAACCAAAAAAATCAGAAAATTGGGCAGAAAAAAACTTTTTTCCAGAAACCCCTTGGGCACCCGCTCAGGAAAGCTGGGCGGCCGCTCGGAGTCTAGGGCGCCTGCTCAGGAATCCTGGGCGGCCACTCAGGACCCTTCTGCCAGAATATTTTTTGCCTTATAAAAAACCACAAAAAAATCAGAAAAACCTAAAAAACATAAAAACCCACAATTTCTCTCCCACAATTCCACGTTTTCTATCCCACAAACCCCACTCCTACTCTAATTCTAACCCTAAATCCTACCCTATATATACACACAACCCCTCCATATACACTCCCATATACTTTCAACTTTAAAACTCTCTCCTACACTCAAAACACAACTCTTAAACACTTTTTCTCAGTTTCAATGGCACCTAAGAGATCCCGAACTATTGATAGCAGCAACACCGTTCCTACTGCTGATTCTTCGAGGGAAACTGCTGCGAGACCTCTTTTGATGGATAGGGCTGCTGAGGAGGAGTATACTAGGCTTCTAACTAAGCCAATTTTGAAGGAGAGGGGATTTTTACCATCGGGGAGGGATGGTGAGTTGTTACCGATGATTGCGGAGAAATGGTGGATTTCTTTTTGTGAGTCGCCGGAGGCGGTTCCAATGAGTGTGGTTCACGAGTTTTATGCGAACACCAAGGCTGAAAAGAATGGGTTTACTGTTGTTCGTGGGCTTACTGTGGATTATCAGCCGGAGGCGATTCGCCATGTTATTGGGCAGCGACAACGGAAGCCCACGGAGGAGAATTGGAATGAGAAGACCCCCGAGGACTTTGATTTAGATTTGATTTATGCTACTCTCTGTCAGCCGGGCATGGTGTGGAAGTTCAAGATGGGATCTAACGAGTATCGTTCTTTTCCGACGATTGCGATGAATAGGTATACCCGTACATGGAATGCCTTTATTTGTGCTAATATTTTGCCTACTTCGCATGCACATGAGGTTACAGTCGAGAGAGCAAGGTTGTTATGGGGGATCTTGAATGAGGAGTATTATGTGGACCTTGGTGAGTTCATCTACTAAGGGATTTTGAAGTTTTTGAGGGGGCAAAACACAACAACATCCCTTATGCATCTACTTTCACGAAGCTGTGTAGAGCAGTGGGAGTTCATTGGCGTTCTCACGAGCAGCTGCAGATGTCGGCCACTCCTATTGACTCAGCGACTCTGAATACGATGCAGGAGTGGATGGGTGGAGAGCCCGAGAAGCATGGTTTGGGATATCATCTTCTAGGAGGATGTCCAGCAGCTGGTGCTACCATGGCGAGGCCCAGTCAGGTTCGTGATGAGGAAGGCTCTTCTAGAGCCCAGGAATGTGCTGGGATGGCTGATGCCCAGTATAGGAGGCTGTCGAGGAGGATGGATGCGATGTAAGAGTCGCAGAGTAGGTTCTCTCAAGAGCTCACCCTTGCACTTGGGACTGCTTTCAGAGGCCTTGAAGCTGACATCCAGGGGCCCGTTTTTGGTGAGGACTCTGCTTATCCGCCTCCTGACACTCCACCCTCTGAGGGTGATGATGATGATTTCTTTGAGTAGGTGTACCCTGTGTTCCTTTCTACTACCTTCACTGAGGACAGTGAAGATTTTAAGTTTGGGGGTGCTAGTTAAGGAATATTTTTGTATGTGTGTCATGTAGTTGCATATTCATGATAGTTTAGTTCATATAGTTGCATATTTTTGCCATATAATAGTTTTTTTATTTATTAGCTTTATTTATCATGTCATTTAGCTCATGCATATACCATGATCTCTTTTGCGTTGCTTTACCGATTGATTTGTGATATTGATGCAAATGTAGTGATAGCGTTAGAGTGATAATTGAGTCTTGGAGGTTGACATGCATGCTACAAACACTTGTAATTTCACTAATACTTAGAGTATACTTAAGGACTAGATGGTTGTCATGGTTTGACGGTTTTTGAGGTTAATCTATTGATTATGCTTAGAATTTATGATAGGCCCTTAATGATAAAAGGCATTAAAAGAAAAAAATTGGAGTAAAAATTGGAATTCATTGCTAATTGTGGCTAGGCGTCAAATGGCTAGTAGCCGGCTCGTATTTTTATGCGAGTAGTCTAGGGTTGAGCAAGATGGAGCGAAACACACTTGCTCAGAAATTTGAAAAAAAGAGAAAAAAAAGAAAAAAATATAAAGAGTTAATGCATAATTGATCACGAGTGGGCTCTTTGGTATTTGAGTTATTAAGTTCTTAGGGGACTTTGTGCCTAGTGACCTAAGGCTTTTATAGTCTGGGATCCACTAACCTAACGCTCGCTAAATGGATGCCATTGCATAAGTCTTTTATGGACCTCACTCATTGCACGGTCAAATAAGCATTTGTTGTGTGTTGAATAAAAGCATGATTCCGTAATAAGCTCCAGTGATCTTGAAGTGTTATATGTCATTTTGTTCCTAGAATTTATTCTTCGTATAATCATGTGATTGCCTTGAGGATAATCGAGTTATAATAATTGAGCTAGTTTCGAAGCATATCTGTAAGCATCTGAGCACACCACGTTTCTAGTTGTATGTTAGTTTGCATGATTTGATTGATCTTTATTCGCCTAATTACATTCGTTGAGATGTCATGAGTTGGTTGGTTTAGTCATTGTGAGGGGGATCGCTGCATTTCATGTAGATTGCATTCATGCATATTTTTGTTTTGTTTTTGAGTCTGTGACGCTTGAGGACAAGCATCGATTTAAGTTTGGGGGTGTGATAAGTGGCATTTTATACCACTTAGAACGTCTTATAATGGCTTGAATTGATGTCTTGAAATCAGGTATTTTGTGTATTTGATGCGTTTTTCTAGTATTTTTGCATTTCAGGGTATAACTTGCGTATGTAGGAAGAATTCATCAGAAATAAGCCTAGGGAAGTGCTTGGCATTGGTTATGGAATGTTGGGGGCAGAACGCAGCAAAATCAGGAGCAGAATGCAGAATTTTCCAGAAGGAGTCTGGGCGCCCGCTCAGGATGCTGGGCGGCCACTCAGGAGTTTGGGCGCCCGCTCAGGAATCTTGGGCGGTCGCTCAGGGGCGAGGAAATTAATTCTGATTTTTATAAAACCTTATTCTGTTGGACTTCTGAGACGGCTGGTTCTTGTGGGTTTCTATATAAGTAGTTCTCAGAGACGTTTTAAAAAAGTGTGGTATCAAGCAAGGAGCAAGGAGAGAAGGAACCGTTTTAGCACATCACAACGAAGATGAGGAAGCATATGTTTTCTTGTGATTCTTTTATTCGTTGTATCAGTGGATGCTAGTTTTCTTTACTTTGAACCTTATTACTCTTGTGACGTACTCTGGTTTTCATAAGTATTTGTATTAGTTTATATTGTATGTTATTATCATGTTTTCATATAAACCCATGGTGATGATGAGTTCTATCATGGGCTAATCGTGATCATGGGGTCGTAACAGATTTACTATGGATTTCTTTACTTAGTTGTTTAATACCTTAGTGTGTGATGATTGTATGATGTCTAGCATAGGTTGTTCTTATTCGTCTTATGTGCGTCATGAACATATAAGATAGTCTGTTAATCTCCTGTGAAGCGACGGTGGATCTTGAGGTTTAGAACTTGCCATGCTAGCATAGGTTCATGTATGCGTATGCATGATTAGTGGGTAACTCTAACCGTTTTACTTTCCCTGTGTAATCATAAAGAATAACTTGTGCTTAAATCATTATGTTGTCAAATTCTGTAGACATATAGGGTCTCAACATAATTGATGCCTATTCAACTTCTATCTTAATTGTGGATGTTTGGTAGAATGGTATTAGTACAACGAAAGTTAGCTTTTATCAGTTTCGTGTTGTTCGATTAATATCATCACTGTCACATGCTAAGGGTAATAAAAATGACTATTGAAGGAAGTAGTAGTGAAGTTATGATCTCTTGTGTATTTAATATTGTTAATTCAAGTGTCAATTAAGTGTTTAATTCTCGTAGTTAATTGTAGTTAATAATTAGTTAATCAAATCTAAGTGTTATTGTCTTGACATTGAGAAGTAATCATAAATTGGTGAGTAAGTGTTAATTGAACATAATTAGTCTGAGTCTCTGTGGGAACGAATCTGATTTATATCTTATACTACTTGCGAACGCATATATTTGTGTGAATTATTAGCGCGTGTTTTGTGCCTAACAATATACAACAATAATAACAAAACCAGTTGATGATCGTTTAATAAAAATTGAAGGACACACTTGATTATTAACATATCCATCATTCAATAAGTATTCACTAAGCCTGTTGTACCACATACGACCAGATTGTTTCAAACCATACAATGATCGTTGTAATTTAACAGAATATAAATGTCGAGGCTTAGTGTCCTCAATATTTAACCCTTCAGGAATTTTCATATAAATATCACTATCAAGTGATCCATATAGGTAGGCTGTCACAATGTCCATCAAACGTGTTTTCAGTTTTTCCATACAGGCCATACCCATTAGAAAACAAAAAGTAACTCCATCCATCACAGGAGAGTATGTTTCCTGGTAATCAAAACCAGGTCTTTCAGAGAATCCCTGGGCTACTAGCCGGGCCTTATATCTCACAATTTCATTTCTCATTTCGTTTTCTTACAAACACCCATCTATTCCCGACAGGGACTACACCAGCTGGTGTTTGGACCGCAGGTCCAAATACATTTCTCTTGCGCAAGGATTGTAATTCTTCTTGAATCGCAATTTTCCATTTTGGCCAATCATCTCGGTGTCGACACTCTTCCACACTTTATAGTTTAAGATCGGAGTTCATAATAATATCAGGTGCCATGGAAAAAGCATATACATCATCAACCTCAATACTCCCACGATCTAGTAATATGGACATAATTCATTGAGATCTCATAATTTTCAGGTACCTTTGCTTCTATGGAAGCATTTGCCACTTCTGGGGCATGTGCCACTTTTGGGGCAACATTCTCTTCTGGAGGCAATCCCACGTCTGGGAGTTTTGTTACAGCCACTTCAGGGGCTTGAACCTCTTTAGGAGGAAATACCACTTCTGGGGTATTTTCTGAAACTTTTTCCACTTCTGGGGCAATTCCAATCAATTTCCGTTTTCGTGGTACAATATCTTTTGCACCAATAGGTCTACCACGCTTCTGGCGTGGCTTTGAATCACCAATCAATTCTTCAGGAATTGATTTCTTAGTAGGAATTTCAACTCGTGCCGGAGCATTAACATCAGGTATATGTGACCTTATAATATGTCTAGAGTCACTAAAGGCATCCGGCATTTGATTAGCAATATTTTTTATATGAATAATTCTTTGAACTTCAGATTCACAATAATTAGTACGTGAATCAATAAAATTTAATCCTGATGCATTCCATGATATTTCGGAATTTAATTTATGCAAATCATTATCCCCCCTAATTTAAGGAACATGGATTCGTCAAAATGACAATCAACATAGCGAGCTGTAAAAATATCACCAGTTAATGATTCCAGATACCTTATAATAGACGGAGAATGAAAACCAACATATATACCAATTCTTCTTTGAGGTCCCATTTTATTTCTTTGTGGTGGTGATAAAGGAACATACACAGCACAACCAAATACTTTTAAATGAGATATATTAGGTACTTGACCAAGAACTAATTCTTGAGGAGATTGTTTGTGGTAAGCAGAAGGCCTTATTCTAATTATATTTGCATCATGAATTATTGCATGACCCCAAACAGATATAGGTAACTTTGCCCTTAGGAGTAAGGGACGGGCAATAAGTTGAAGTCTTTTAATTAAGGATTCTGCTAAACCATTTTGTGTATGTACGTGAGCCACCGGGTGTTCGACTGAGATTCCTATTGACATACAATAATCATTAAAAGTTGCAGATGTAAATTCAGCAGCATTATCTAGTCGGATTGATTTAATGGGATTGTCTGGAAATTGAGCTCGGAGTTTAATTATTTGGGCAAGTAATTTGGCAAAGGCTGTATTTCGAGTTGTAAGAAGATATATATGAGACCATCTAGTTGATGCATCAATTAAAACCATAAAGTACCTAAATGGGTCAGAAGATGGATGAGTAGGACCACAAATGTCACCTTGAATTCTTTCTAAGAATTTCGGGGAACTCGGTTTGAAGCTTAACTGGGGATGGTCGGACAATCAGTTTTCCTAAGGAACATGCTGAACAATGAAGTTCATCTTGGGATATTATCTTTTGAGTTTTAAGAGGATGTCCCACAGAATTTTCAACGATACGACGCATCATAGATATTCTTGGATGACCGAGTCTTTCGTGCCAAAGGGAAATTAGTTTTGGGTCTATGACTTTGGGGATGTTGACACTATGAGATTCAAGAACTTTTATACTCGTAACATATAATCCTGAAGAAACCGAGTGGAATTTTTCTAGGACACTTTTATTGTCAACGGTGTTTGAGGTGATGAGAAGGTATTCTTTTTCATTCTCATTAGTAGTTTTAACGTGAAACCCGTTAAGTCGGATATCTTTAAAACTCAGTAGGTTTCTAGTTGACTTGCTAGAGTATAGAGCCTCTTGTATGTGTATGTGTGTCTTGTTTGGTAGAAGAAAACTAGCTTTCCCAAAACCTTCTATTATATTTGATGTATCCGATATCGTCCAGGCATGTGAGTTGGTTTTAGTTAACTGTGAGAAGTATTTCTGACTCTGTAAAATAGTGTGTGTGGTTACGCAGTCAACAATGCATATATCTTCCATCTCTATACATATATAAACGAAAAACATCTTTATTAAAAACACACCGAGTACATAGAACAACAACATGAAACAAGTACATAAAATGAGTACATAATGGAAATAAGTAAAACACAAAGGAAATAAGTAAAGCAAGACAATACATATGAAGTCTAGTCGTCTAAACTATAATAAAGATTAGCACCAGTGTCTATTTTATTTGAAGCCTTATTGACTGGTTCATTAACTAGATTAAAATTAGCGAAGTTGGTTTCTGCTCTCTTTCCATTATTCCTTTTGGATAACTCGTAGAGATCAACAAGATGTTTGGGTGTGCAATAAGTACGTTGCCAGTGCCCCTCAGATCCGCACCTATCACAGATGCCTCGATTTTCTCCTTCTTGGGGTTCCTTTCTTTTATTTGGCACTTCACGTTGGCATTTCTGGTGGCCAGAGTTATAACCATCACGTTGCCACTTCAGGTGGCCAAAATGATATTGATTGTGAAACCGACCATGGAAATTTCCACGTCCACGATTTCGTCCATAATCCCATCCTCCTCTATGCCCTTTCCCACGTTCATTCTTTAGGAATGGCATGTTATGAACTTCAGGTAACTGGGCAGAGCCTGTGGGATGTATCTGATGATTTTTCAGTAACAACTCATTATTCTTTTCAGCCACAAGAAGGAGAGATATCAGCTCGCCATATTTCTGAAAATTACGCTCCCTATATTGTTGAGCCAGGATCATAGTGTTGGGATGAAAGGTTGAGAGGGTCTTTTCAATCATTTCAGCATCAATAATATTTTCACCACATAAAATTAATTTTGAGCTTATCCTGAAAAGAGCAGAATTATATTTAGCTACAGATTTGAAATCTTGTAACCTCAAATTAATCCAGTCATATCGGGCAGATGGCAAGTGAACAAGTTTCTGGTGATCAAATCTATCCTTGAGATTATTCCAAAGGGTGAGTGGATTTTTGATAGTGAGGTATTCAGATTTTAGATCTTCGTGGATGTGATGCCTAAGAAAGATAATCGCTTTTGCATTTTGTTCAACAATTGGGATTTTTTCCGGGTCTATAGTATCTTTTAGGCCATTAGCACTAATGTGTAATTCCGCATCAAGGACCCATGACAAATAATTATTCCCCGAAACATCCAAGACAACAAACTCTAATTTTGCAAGATTCGCCATTCTGAATAGATTTTAAATAAGATATAATATGTCACATAATATTTAAACAGACAAGTTGAAATAATAACTTTATACAAAAGTTACGAAGGCATAGCCGGCCAGAAAACTTTTGATTATTACTTGACGGCAGTGCCATCTTTATAGTAATATTACTTGATGGCAAAGCCATCTTTCTAGATTTCAATCAATAACATAATTATGTAATAATATTTAGAAGAAAATGAGGAAAAGAAAACATACCTCTTTTATGAAATAGTTTTTGTTGATAGGGACTCGTGGGTCAGAATAAGTCGTAGCTCTTTCGAGAATAAAACTTTAGTTGGCAGAGACTCGTGCTAATAACGTGTTATAAACCTTGAATTGAAAATATTAGTTATGTTTAATGTAGAGGAAATATAGGAGAATAGAAGATGGAGAGAAAGTTGTGTTTCATTTCATTAGCTAAATGAGCTATTTATAGTAGTTGGTTTACAAGACTTACTAAGTAGGCTATTCATATCTTCTTCATTAAGTATTACAAAACTTCCTCAATAAGCTTTACAAGTCTTCCTTGATAAGCTTTACAAGTCTTCCTCGATAAGCTTTAAAGGTCTTCCTCAGTAAGATTTGAGAGACTTCCTCGATACGCTTTGACAATCACTTTATATTTATTCAAATATTTTAACAAGTAGTTTCTTTTGCAATTCACAAAAAATTTCTATTTTAAATTGTGAAAGCTTACATTTTTGTTTTTAATTTTCAAGTACAGTTAAACCTCTTAGAGTAATATGGGTGGAACCTTTATGTTGGGACCGGAAAAAATATTATTTTAACGAGATTATTACTTTAACGATTATTACTTAATCGATATTCAACTGTATGAGGTATCATTCATTATATCTACTATCCAAATCTCTATATTCATTTACTTCTCTGAATTTCATACTACCTTTCGTGTTTTGCGTTTGTAAGATATTATCATCAAGAGGGTCAAAAATACTAAATTTAAATTTGGTCAGAATTGAGGCTTAAGGTGATTTGTATTGTCATATATGTGTTGTGTCTAAAACATAATTTTTAAAATTCTGATTTATGCCATAATTTGTAAAATAAAAATTTAAGAACGAGTAAACAGGTTGTACATACAGTTTTCTAAAATTTAAGACCGATATAGATTGTAGTGATTGTGGCATGAATCGTGAGTTTAGAATTCTATACACTTTTGAGTAGTTAACTTATTTTTATTGGTAAGAATTTTGATACGTACGAGGACCACCATTATTAATGGGTTAAAGATCAATTAAAAAATGACGTCTAAGACCTTATTATGCACCTATAGGTATATCACACAAAATCGTTTGAATAATTATTGTGTACGAGGTTATATATATCTTATATATCGAATAAAAATATATATGTATATTGAAAATTATTGTTTCATATATCTTTATCATATTTAATTTAATATCACATTTTTTATATGCATGCTGAATGTTGCTTGGTTAGTTGGATGTATAATTCATTTGTTACAATTTTCAACTTTGGCGTAAAATCAAGTTAGATATTGTTGAAATTCAAGTATTTAGTATTGCAGTAGATTGGATTTTAGATATTTTTGTTCATTGCGCTTTTTTAACAATTAACTTTGTAACACGATTTTGTATAACATGATTTTGTATAATAAAATAATTTTTTATTTTATTTTTGATTTAGAATTAATATTTCAAAAAACTCGAAGCTTTCAGTTAGTATGAAGAACAAGCTTTTCTTCAGAATGTATTAAATATTGGACTAGTACGTATCATAAAAAGCAATCATGTTGAATATCTTTTAAGACTGGATGATTTGTATAGATGTTTCACAAACTTCTTAAACTCTAGGATTGTTGAGAATTTGTGGACCAATTTTTTAATAGGTTAATTTATAATAGGTTAATTTGTAGGCTTAATAACCTTTTGAGTTACCTTTTGCAACTCAAGGTTAATACCAATATACCCCTATGTCCATATGTTATAAAAGCGTTCATTTTTTATCTTGAAGTACTGGAAATATACTTTTTTAACCTTGGACCGCCCGGTTTATACCGATTTGTTTCCGATCCTTTGATATTTTCCTGGTCCAAGATTAAAAAGGTATGTTTTCGGTATTTCATTATTAAAAAGTAACACTTTTGTAACACAGGACATATGGGTATATTGGTGCAAAATTTGAGATTTAAAAGGTTATTAAGCCTATTACATAATTTGCAGTAATTTTCAAAATAATAATACTAAAATATAAATATATAACTAGATCAAAATTTTATAAAAATTTAATTAGGACAGTGGGTCTGATATATGGATGAATAACTAGTAGGATTAATGTTAGGGTTTTATGAGACTGTATATACGTCATATTTTTTTTCAATATTAAATCACTTATTTTCTAAATTATGTAGATAATTTATCGTATTTCAAAATTTGTTGATTAAAAACTTCTCGAAAACATCTTTTTATTTTTATATAACTCTCATGTTTTACCTTTTATAAGAAAATATCATTCAGAAGGTCAAAAATGACAAATTTATATCTGATTAGAATAGAGATAATTTTCAGTCGGTCCCGCTAGTGTTTTATAATTATGTGTTCCGTGTGTAATTTAATTATCAAAACTAGGATTTAGTAATGATATATTTTAATGTGACATTTGTTGCTTATATATGTTATGGCTGGCCAATAATTTTAAAATTCTGATTTCTATCATGATTTGTGAAAATAAAAAGTTAGGAGTGAGTCATCGGGATGTATAGACAATTACTTATAACTCATTGCTAACAATTTTCAGTTTCGATGTAAGTCTATAAGATCAATTTGAATAGCATTACTGTTTGAGTACTTATAGCTAGAGTAAACTGACTTTTAGTTTGTTTTTGTTCGTTATGCTTTTGTAATAATTTTTCAGTAATATGATTTTGAATTAATAAATTTATCTTTATTCTAATTTTAACTTAGAATTTATAGTTAAAAAAGTATGGTCTGTTGTAGTGTGTATACGTTTGTGTATATATGGGGGGGAGAAAGATTATATGATATAAGAATCATAATATATTTATGTTTGTAACAAGTGTTTATATACAAGATGGATTTTCAGTGTTGAATCCCAATCGTTAGATTGTTATCTTGGCTAATAAAATTTGGACTCTTGATAATGTTCTATGTAGATCGTTGACATGTTATTAAATTTGATTGACCTCTATGAAATTTATAAATTCAACCACTTCAAATTTTGTAAATTTGAATGAATAAAGTTTGCGGTCAAATTTTTACTTAAATTAACTATCTAAGTGTTGGTACCAGTTTTCTGCCGATCTTGCTTTGCCCCTGATGGATTGAGTTCGGCCTGTAAAGAGAATAATGCGAGGGATGATTCCCCCGATTCACCTCCGGTGTAGGAATAATTTAACTGATTTTTGTGAGTTAATCAGAATACTAGATAGTATGTGTGATCTGAAGTGTGTGTGGATGAAAAAATCTCATTATGTATATAACATGTACCAAGTTAACGGTCGGTTCCCGGAGTCTTCGGTCAGTTCCGCTTCGGGGGCGGATGTTGTGGCCAGGTGACTTCGTCCTCGCCCTTCTTGGACCGGCCCACATCTTGCTATTGGGATGATTTCTTGTCAGCCCAAATAATGTCTTTCTGTCTTTGGACCAAAGGCGCAACATGGGCCTGCGAGAAGTGGGATATTAACATGTCCCTGGACTTCGGTTGAGAGTGATTTTCTTGGGTGAAGTCCAACCTCTTCATCCCATTTTGCTTTCTTTGGTGGACAACGTCACTTGGGAAGTCGTGACTGCTTTAATCATGACAACTGTTTTGTCTCGATCCAAGGCACACGACTCTGCTCTATAAACTGGATCCAAGGCACACACTGGCCTAATTCGACCACGAATCTGGTCCACATAAAAAAACTATCCAATTCTAAAATAGTTCGGTACGATAAACAATACAATTTAATAAAGCAGGATCATAATCAATAGTGATAAAACATTTGAATAAAAGCATAATGCAATTCATAAGTATCACAAGGGTATATTAAGGTATGTGTGAGGAATGGCTTCCATCCTGTAGGTGAATAAGGTATTAGATGAACAATGACTTCACAAGGTTTAGTCCTTTGATGTTATATGGTATGATTGAGTATAAAAGTTTCTGCATGTTTAAGCAATTCTGTTCCAGTGTTTGGTGTATGGTGGATATGTATTTATGGAATAGTATCGTATTTGTGTGTAGTTCAATATCTGGTAAATCAACAATGGATGGTTTACAAAGAATAAGGCTTACGGATCAAGATCAAATGATGTAAACAGGGTTCAAAGTTGAATTATTCAAAGTACTTACTATATAAATGTTAGATATATTTGATAATGTCATGTGTAATATGATTTGTGTTTAGTTTTCAGATCTTACCTTACAAGACAAATCAATACTTAACTGGAAATCAACACTTATACTGAAGACAAAACTTAAGATATCAGAACTTAAGTTATCAGAACTTAAGGTTCAGAAGATATTTATCAGGAGATAATATCAGGACTTAAGATGACTTTCAGATAAGGCAGGCGGCTGATTGAAAGGAAATAAGATCGAGACTAAGACAGAAAGAATTGTGCATGAAGAAGGAATTCTATAAAGAATAGAATACTTGGAAGAAAAGATAACTGGTTGATATATTTTAGGAAACAGAATTATAATCCATATCAATTAGAAGATTATCTTGTAATTGTGTAGTATATAAACACAAGCATAGAGTTTAGACTATAAGTGTTACGATTATCGAAGTTATTATTATTTGTAACTCTAGCAGCTCTCGTGATAATTTGTTCATCACTGAGAGAGGACAGTTCCATATTATAATAGAGTTTATTGTGTTGAATAAAATCTGTTTTCTAGTTACTTGAGTTCTTATATTCGATTTGATTGAGCTAAACACTGTATTCAACCCCTTTCTACAATATGCGTGACCTAAAAAGTGGTATCAGAGCCTTCTGTTACCACACAAACAGTTTAAGATCCAAAATCAATCATGTCTGAAGAAGAAACTCCAACCAAGCCCACCAAAACTGAAGAACCTCCAAAAACCATAACTCATAGTCGATATGAGACTATAAGAGTTCCTATGTTGAAACCTTCTGAGTATTCCATATGGAAAGTAAAGATGGCTATGTTTCTGGAAGCTACAGATCTAGAATATCTCGACATGATTTATGAAGGACCACATATGCCAACGAAACTCTCTGTGGAAGTTACAGGTCAGCCAGCAAAGTCTGTACCAAAGGAAAAAAGTGATTACACTGCTGAAGATATCTCATCAATTGCAAAGGATGCAAAGGTAAGACACTTGCTGCATAGTTCCATAGATAATGTCATGTCAAACAGGGTAATTAACTGCAAGACTGCAAAAGAGATATGGGATGCTTTGGAAACAAGGTGTCAGGGAACTGATTCAATCAAGAAGAACAGGAAGACGATACTCACTCAAGAGTATGAGCACTTTGACTCAAAGCCTGATGAGTCATTAACTGATTTATATAACAGATTTGTCAAACTCTTGAATGATTTGTCACTAGTTGACAAAGAGTATGATATTGAAGATTCAAATCTTAAATTCCTGTTAGCTCTTCATGAAAGAAGGGATTTGAAGGCCACAATAATAAGAGACAACTATAATCTTGATGAAACAAATCTTGATGAAATTTATGGGATGCTCAAGACTGATGAACTTGAGATGGAACAAAGAAGCAAGAGGAATGGAAGAAAGTCAAGAACAGTTGCCTTTGTGGCTGAGGAGGAAAGTCTCAAAGAAGCTGCCTCAAGGAAAGGCAAGGGAAAGGCTCTCATCACAAAGTCTGATACTGAGTCATCAAGTTCTGATAGTGATGATGACTTAGAAACTGAAAGTATACTTGAGATGGACCCTGATGAGGAGATGATGAAGCTGTGTGCCCTTATGGTGAAAGAGATCACAAATATTGTGTACAGTAAATTCAGGAGAGGAAAGAAGTTTTCCAGGAAAGGTGCAAGTTCTGAAAAGAAAGGTTTCAGAAAATCTGAAGGCAAAGGAGGAAAGTCTGACAGAGGAGATTACTCAAATGTTATATGCTACAACTGTGGTGAGAAAGGCCACATATCTCCAGATTGTAGAAAAGGGAAGAGTGACAAAGGCAAGGCTCTTGTCACAAAGAAGAAAAGCTGGTCAGATGCTTCAGATTCTGAGGATGAGAAAAACTATGCCTTGATGGCAAATGCTGATAGCAGTTCTGATACTGCTGACTTAAAGGTACCTCAAACTACTTATGCCTTTCATACTGATGATATTACTTGTAATATCCGGGATATATCGTGTAATTATATTTGTTAATAAATAATTATTATATGTGTTCAGCATTTATTCTGTGGATAATTTGTTAAGTGTTAAATGTGTTTGGATGTTTAAAAATAATATTAATTGAGTATTTTAATTTTTATATGTCCAAAATAAAATATAGATAATTTTCATATCTTCCTAATTATTTTTATGTTGATTTATGATTTTAAAGGAAATATATGGATTTTATAAAATCTTTTTCCGAGTATTTAAAAACTATTTTATACAATCGGGAACCAACCAAAGTCATCCGTTTTTACGTTTTTATAACCCGAAACTCTTCCGAGAACTCCTTCCTAACCTAATTGCAATATTTTGAGCATTTTCCATGTTTCGACTTTTTCGATCCGGCGTACGGTTTGTCCTGCGCGGGTCCTGGCGCAACATTTTCGATAAATTATTCGTTTCGGTAAATCAATAAAACTCGTATTTTCGATAAGCGGGATCTTTTTATTAAACTATCACAATTATCACCTCGTAATACGTGTAACCAAGCGCTGAGACCAAGACCGTAGTAGAAATTGTACTGATTTGGATATTTATCCTGAAAACCGATACCGTTTGGATCAGTTTTTATAAATAAACGTACCATTTTATATCCGGAATGATCCAACGGGATACTAATTTTCCGTAATTATAAATAGCCTTTACTGTATATTATTCCGTATCAAAACTCATTTGCAGTCAGCAATTATATAAATTTCCAGAGAAAATTCATATATTCATAAACCTTTCTGAAAATCAAACCAACAATCGGAGGTGTTACCGGAGTCCGTTTGGAAAGCTCAAGTACTCAAAACGAAGGTCTTGAGGTGTACTATCAGATTATGTGAACCATATACCTGCAGAAATCAAGGTTTATTTTCTGGAAATTTGTTTATTTTTGAATTATTTTTATTAAAAATATGAATTTTTGTTCGGATGATTGTTTGAATGATTTGATGATTGCATGTTGTAGAGCTTGTTTTCCTGATGATTTTTATATGTCATATGCCTAATTTGGAGTTCAATAACATGTTCAAAATTGAGTTTAATTTTCGAATTTTAAAATTAGGGTTTATAACCTGTATGAATGTTTTCAATTGAAATTTGGGGCTTTTTGATTTAGGGGTTATTAGCTGTTGATTTATAGTGGGTTGTGTTCCTTATGAAATTTGCAATCGATTAGTATATAGCTCGTTAACAGAGGATGTCTGAATCGAAGGGAGTTGTGTTTTGAAGTTTTCGTCGGTTTGCCGGAAACCGGCGATGTTCTTGGCCATTTTCCGGCCAGGACAGGGATGATTGATGTGTTTTAATTGCATGTACAAGTTGCTGGTAGCCTGTAGTTTAATTCTGGATAGTTTGGTGGCCTGAGGTGGCCGAAATCGTGTTCTCCGGCCACACTCCGGCGAGTCGACGGCGGGGGTTTGCAAAATTGCAAACTGGCCCCTAGACTTTTGGGGAAGAAACAGTTTAGTCCCCCAGGTTTCCAGAATTTGCATATTTTTGATTCCTGTTTATAAATTATTTAAAAATCATATTTCCTATTTATTTTAATTATAAAAATTTATTTTTAATTTCTGAAAATTCCAAAAATTATTATTTTAATTCCAAAAATTATTTTTAATTCAAAAATAAATCTGAATTAATTAGTTAATTAATTTTAGTTAATAATTAATTGATTAATTGGTCAATTAATTCGAAAATTAATTGATTAATTGATTTAATTAATTATTAATTGATTTTAATTAATTATTTAATTATATTTAATTATTTAAAAATGATTTAAAAATTCCGAAAAATAGTTTCGAGCTTTAAAATATTATTTTAAAATGTTTTCAAGGCTCGATAATTATTATAAAATTATTTTAAAGCTAGATTTGGCCAACCAAACCCTGTTTATTACTGTGAAATTGATCCAACGACCCATTTTAATTCCGAAAAATGTTTTAAAAATCATTTTAAATACCCGAAAGCCTGTTTATGACCTGAGACTCCTTTATAAATGATATATCATTGATTATTTGACGTGTTATGTGCTATATGTGACTTGTTGGTTAACTGTCGGTCTATATGTTCGATGTTTACTTGTTTATTGTGTAACTTTCAATTCGATAATCGGATTTGGGTAAACGGAAGGGTAGATAGAAGTATATGTCGAATAGAATCCTATGAGTTGAATATTGATAGATGCTTATGATATGTGAGCAGAAGAGGCAAGGCGTAGGAAAGGGAAACAAACAGTCGAGGAGTAAGATAGTTGTGATTGAAAGTGAGTGCAGTATAGCAAGCTAGTACCAGGCAAGTGTTCTGAACTTTCTCGAGATATATTATAGTTGATTGATAATCCTGTTTTATATAGCAAGTGCTTTGAAGCAGTGAACCCAAAACCCTGATTCTAGTTATTGATCTTGAGCCGTAAACCTTATTCTTTCTAAACCATTGATTGTTGTACACCCAAATATGAACCACAGATATACGATACTACTCCACAAATACATAATACCAAAAACTGAACCGAATTACGTATATACTCAAACCATTGTACCTTATGATTTGAAAGATCAAATCCTTATAACCCTGAAACATTGATTCCTTTGTTATCCAATTCTTTCATTACCTAACATCCAAGTTTTGAAAATGCCATATTGATCCTTATGAAGATGGAAACCATTTCATTATTGAACGTCCAATGCTGTTAACGATTCCGTTTATTGCTTATTACTGTTTATTCTGCTATTATGTTAGAATTGTATTGTTTTTATAAAATTGTGGACCAGATTCGTGGTCAGACCATATAATGGTCAAGTTAAGCCAATGTATGCCTTGGATCCAGTAGTTAGAGCAATGCTGTGTGCTTTGCTCGGGGTTAGTACGTGACTGATCAGCAGCCTAACCTTGGTTTTTAAAATGAAAATATAATATCCAATTCTAAATCATAATCCATTGTTCACTCGATATCATATCCCTTTTCACTTGATGATCATTATTCTCAGTTTTGTCATTGTGACTTGCTGAGCTAGTTAGCTCATTTGTGCGATGTTGTTTATGTTCTTTTCCAGTTAAGAAGGAACCAGTTGGTAGCGAGGATCCCCAGTCCAGCGCGAGAGCTAGGGGTTCAGGTTGATCGAGTTAAGCTAGTAGGCTTCCTTTGGAATAATTTGAGTTTGTAAAAGTTTGTAATAATGTTTAATACTCAGTGCTGAGTTGGAATAGTTGGGATTTGAGCGGTTTGTAATATAAGTAAGTGTGTTGGGCTTGTGTGCATACTTTAACCTGTTGCGGTTCGTGGTAATTGGTAAGTAGGGTCACTGCATATAATTATTATTATCTTTATTATTGTTATAAGCAGGTTATAAATAAGAGGTGTGTGTGTGTGGACCCCAAACTTCTGACCCGGGTTTGGAGGGCGCCACATTACTGAGTTAAGAAGATATCTCAAGACCATGTTCATAAGTTATAAAGATTAAACTTTAACATGTGAAAGATTAACTTCTGAAAATCTTGCTTATAAAAAGAGGAATGATTATTTAGAAAATGAGTTAGTCATGTTCCATCAAACTCAGGAAGATAGAGATGAAGCCTTTTATGTTAGGGATGAAGTGTTAAAAATGAATGAATCTATAAAAACCGAGTTAGAAAAGGAAAGAGAGATTATCAGGACTTGGACTAACTCTGGTAAAGCAACTCATGATATTCTTAGTAGTGGAAACTGGAAAGAGGGCTTAGGTTATGGAGACGATAAGAACAGTAAGGGAACTATAGAAACTAAGCCTATAGTTGTTAAAAAAAACCAAAGGTAAATCCTGTTAAGTTTGTAACTGCAAAGTCTGATATTGTTAAATCAGAAGTTAAGAAGAAAGCAACTTCTGACAAACCCAAACAGGATAAGCCAACTGAAGTTAACATAGGCTTAATGACTAAGAAGCAGCTTAAGCATAAGCTGAAAGATGTTAAGAATGTAAACAAGGTAAAGCCACCTAGGAAAAATAGGAATGGAAAGGAAGGTGTGAACAAAAGTAACAATTATAAGCCTGTTCCTAATGCTCCTAAAAAACATGTCATAACTGTGGAAATTCTAACCATCTGGCTTCTTTCTGTAGGAAGAATAAGAATATAAACTCCTTACCTCCGAAATCAGGAGTTTAGAGTCAGTCTGTTAGATATAAGTCATAAAATCCTTGTTTTTATTATGGTAGTTTATGACATTCTATTTATACTTGTAAGGAATGAAAGGAATATCATAGTTTGTACTATGATTATTATCAAATAAAACCTTCTGTAAAGAAAGTTAGCATTATTCCTTCTAGTGTAAGTTCTGATGCAAAGTCTGATATTGCAAATTATGATAATAAAACTGTTAACATAAACTCTGATGCTAAATCCGCTGCAAATGTTAACAAACTTAAAAAGGCCAAAGGATCCAAGCAAGTCTGGGTCCTTAAAACTAATCATTAGTGGTCTTTGTGATTGCAGGGTAACAGAAAGAACATCCTAGTTCTGGACAGTGGATGTTCAAGACATATGACTGGAAATAAAGCCCTGCTATTAGACTTTATGGAGAAAGCTGGCCCAGGTGTTTCTTATGGAGATGGCAACATTGGAAAAACTCTGGGATATGGCAATATCAATCTTGGGAATGTCATCATTGAAAAAGTAGCTCTAGTCTCAGGTCTTAAACACAATCTGCTGCGTGTGAGTCAAATCTGTGATAGAGGTTATCATGTGGATTTCTTTGAAGAACACTGTGAAGATTAAGCAAATCTACAGGCAAAGTTGTTCTGAAAGGATATAGGCATGGTAACATTTATGAAGCCAAGCTTTCAACAAGTACTGATGGTTCTGTAATCTGTCTGTTGAGTAGAGCATCAATTGAAGAAAGCTGGGATTGGCACAAGAAACTCTCTCATTTAAATTTCAATAATATAAATGAACTAGTCAAGAAAGATCTTGTGAGAGGATTGCCAAAATCAGTATTTGCTCCTGATGGCCTTTGTGACGCCCTCCAAACTCGGGTCAGAAGTTTGGGGTCCACAACACAAACACAATATATCAACCTGTATATGAAATATTAATTGCAATGACCCTGCTCTATGTAACCATGGATCGCAACAGGTTTAAGTATGAAAATAAGCCACAACCTTAATTTTTATTATAACGTACCAAATCCCAACTAATTTAACTTACAACGGATAATAAAATTATTCTTACAATCTTACTATCTCACTACCTCCACAAGCTTCTGCTAGCTCGATCCAACTCAATCTGGAATCCTAGCTCGTACATTGAACTGGGAAACCTCGCTATCAACCGTATCCCTTTTTAACTGTAGAATTCATAAAAAGATTCGCAAGAGTGAGCTAACTAGCTCAGCAAGTCATAATAACGATAACTGAAGTTAAACAATGATCAAGTGAGATGATTCAGATGATTCAAGTTTCTTTTTAACTAATCATTAGAATTGGATATTCATTTTAAGTTATAAAACCAAGGTTAGGCTGCTGATCAGTCACGCACTAACCCCGAGCAAAACATAAAGCACTGCTCTAATTACTGGATCCAAGGCACACATTGGTCTAATTCGACCATGAATCTGGTCTGACCACGAATCTGGTCCACATAAAGAAGACTATCCAATTCTAAAACAATTCAGTGTAATAACAATATAATTCAATAAACAAGATCATAATCAACAGTGATAAAGCATTGGTATTAAAATATAATGCAATTCAAGATGCATCGCAGGGGTATATCAAGGTACATATAAGAAACGGTTTTCAGTTTGTAAAGTGATCAGGTATTAAACAAATAATGATTATTCGAGGTATAGTTCTTTGATATTTTAAGGAATGGTTGAGATATAAAAACTTTTGTGTTTTCAAGCAATTTCGTTCCAGTGTTTGAAGTTTGGTAGTTACATATTTGAGAAGTAGTATCATATTTGTGTGGTTTGGTGTCCGAGGATCAACAAAGTACGGTTTGCCAAGAATAAGGCTTACGGCTCAAGATCAAGAAAGAATCAGGGTTTAAGGGTAAATAGTTTGAAGCATATGCATTGTAAAACAGGAGTTATGTTTAATGATAACAATATGTTATAAAACAGTTCAAAAATATTGGTAATATATCTTGAAGAAAAGTTCAGAAATACTTGCCTTACAAGGCTTTACAACTATTACTGATCAACCCTGCGCCGACTTTGATGCTCAGGCTCTAACGTCCAATCACTAGATCCCACTGGATTCAACTTTGATACTTAAGTTTTCCTGTTGAAACTCATTTGAGCTCGTCGACTGACTACCAGATCATTTCTAGTCCTTCGTCCACTTACAGGTTCCCGATTATAACCTACAGGGTCGAAATACCCTACGTTAGACGTCTAGGTATGCTTGACATATCCTCGATACTAGTTCTTACCCAACGATATTCAAACCCGACTCGTAATTATGAATATTATATTAACACACGCAACAAATAGGATTCAAAATCTCGAAGATCGGTTCGGTGTTCATTTTTGGAAAATACATATATTCTTTATTTTATGAAATCAGGGTTATCGATTTGGCAAAGTATTTTATCACATCGCACAATCAAGTTTCGTATAAAACACACAGATATACCATATATAGTCACTCAACGTCCCGATAATCATCGGATACGTTCATGTATTTACGTAGTTCAGTTTCCCGGAAATCGGGCAGCGTCTCCTTTGTTTATTGGGCTACCCGTCGAACACAATATCGACGTCAAATCAATTTACAACAACTACAATGACAATCCAAATCACAATCCAATTGCACGGATCCCATCACCGATATTATTTAACTATTACCTTTATTCCCATTTTATATTTTTTATTCGTATTAGGACTCAGAATAAATTCATCACCGTCCACCGTCCGCTCGTCGAAATTTATCGCGGACGGCGGTAAAAATTTGTCGGTGCCCGATTAATTTCGGGTTTCCATACAAATTTTCACCGATTAATTTAACAATTTAATCGCACAATACACCAATTAATCACTCAGATTTTCAGAAGATAGGTAAGTAAATAAATAAAACACTACACGCACGCGCGTGTACTGTCAACACAGAACAGGGTAGCCAAAAACGAAGACACAGCCATCAGAAAACAACCGGAATCATGCAACAGACTGAAACCAGTACACACAAACACACACATCACAACAGCACACGTCCCTTCGCCCCTCCGGTCACCTTGCCGGATTTTTAAAACAGCGGCAACCGGAGAAGAAAAAAAAATGGCACACGAACCGGAACCATAAAACGGTGACTGCAATTACCGGGAAGATAAACCGGAGAAAACAGACAGCCAGAAGAACAGAGACGACGACTATTCACCGGAAAAGGAAGAAACTCAGAGAATTAGACAGAGACAAGGAAAGTTGAGAGATTGAATGTGGAGATAAGAGTAATCAAGAGAGAAAATGAGAGACCATGGGAGAAAGAAGATCGAGTGAAACCACAGGGGGGGGGTTTGTTTATTTTGTTATATATATATATATATATTTAACCACATCTGTGCAACACGTGTATAACAGCTTTATAAAATTTTGACACGTATCAAATGAACAAATACGTGTCCCGGATTTCGATCACAAGCCCGCAATTTGAAATTAACAGGCCGAGGTGGACATAAAAGAATTTCAGAAAATTACGAGAATAGTCTTAAAATGTTATAAATATCCCGAAGTAAATAAAAACATAATTTTAAAAATTTTAAAACAATTTCTAAAATGCACTTTATACCCGCTTTTATCAATTAAACGAATCGACGCGCGGGTGAAATTAATCACAAAAATTCCCAAAATAATTTAAAAATTCTCGGAATATTCTAAACTTAAATAAATCTGAGTTTCATAATTTTTGAAGAATTTTAGAATTAAATATAGATTTTACCATTAAACATACTCAGAAAATCATTTAAAGATAAATAATTAATGAAATATTGATTTCTCAATTTTATAAAATCCTAAAAATAATTATTGTAATTATAAAATCACAAAAACAATTTTAGAAATATTCTCAATATTTATGCAAATAAATTTGCACTAAATCCACTTTTGAAAGTGAAAACAATTCAATATGATCCCATAATTAATCGCGCGGACAACCCGGTACACTATAACTCACATATGGATAATAATCAAACAACATCTAACGGTCAAAACCAACACACACATATTTTATTTATTTAATAATTTTCCATAATTGCACAATTAAATAATCCAAAAAGATTACACGAGTCGTTATATCCTTCCCCCCTTAAAAAGATTATGTCCTCAGAATTTGGTCTAGTTACACAAGTGAGGATATTCGTCAAGCAAATCTGATTCTAATTTCTAAGTAGACCCTTCTACTCAAGGGTTCAAACGTACTCACAATAGGTGTGCACTCATTTCCAAGGACTTGCCTTTGATGATCAAGAATTTGGATTGATCACTATATGCAGAACAACTTGGACAAGAGCCCCATTGGCTCCTGATCAATCATTTAATTCCAACTCAATACTTATCACTTTAACATTAACAAGTAAAATATATTAGGTGTACACACAGGTGTGACAGTCATATCATTTATGAATAACTTTATCTATATTTATTAATACCTCGAATGGTTTACTAATTTTAGGACTTAGCTTGTCCCTTTTACTCAAACTTATCCAATCTCTTTCAAGGTGAAACTTGTACTAACACTACTGGTCCTATTTCTATACTCATATGTTCTCTCGATACCATTTCGCCTTCTTTCTTTGTCTACTCTGAGCTGCTTTAACCAATAGCACTACGCTCTTGGTGTGTAGAATTAACTTAGAATTTAACAACTTCTTTTCTCTCACTTTATCTCAATAAAAATGGGGACCTACACTCGTGTTCGCATGAAGCTTGGTAAAGTAGCATTCCAAGCTGACATCGATGATAAATAATCATTCTAGTATTTTCTTAAAAACTCAATCTCTCAATATATCTTACAGTTCCTGAATCACTTTTGTACTTTGACTCTCCGTTTAAGGATGATAGGCGGTGCTCATTTTTAACTTGGTTTCCAAACATTTGAACATCTCTTACTCTTTTCCATCAGTTAAGGCTGAAAAGTACTCTCATATTTTCATGCACTGTTATTTTTCAAATATTTGAACTTCAGATTTCATTCTTTCCAATTCGTTTATTAACTCCTTGGTGGTCTTAATTACATCCAATCTTTTCTGTCGGCCTAAAACATCCGTTACCATACGGTTTTGCTTAGGTGGTTGTTAATGGATTAATTCAGAATCTTTTGTTAACCTTAGTCAAAATTTCATTCTTGAAGACTCAACGTATAGTTGTTTTCCTTCTGATCTTTGGAGAAAAAAAAAATCCTTAGGCATCCCGCGCAAACTTTCTTATTCCTTGAGTAGCTGAGGATGTTATCAATAAATACAGTTTGCTTATCCAAGTACTCCTTATTCACCACGTTCCTTAATTCCCTATAGCCACTTGATACACTCGTCATTTCACATAATATCACCAGAGCTTGCAATGCTCTTAAATCACTTTAATCGTAATCTCTAATATTTTCTCAGGTCGGATTTTAAGTTAATCCTTGATACATAACACACTTCTTAAATCAGGTCTCATAAGTAATCAATTCTTTATAGGGTCTCACTTCTTCTTATTCATTGTTTTGTTAAACTCCCGATAATCAGTACATACTCTTATAATTTCATTCCTTTTCTTCATGAACGTCACTGGTACCTTTCACGATTCACTTCTTGTAAAACCATTCCCTGGGTTTGCCTTATCCATTAGGCCTCCAATAGTTCACCTTAATTCTTTGACGTATCCAACACTTTCTAATCTATTTTGAAATATCCCTTTTATACCTGGTTATCGCTGTTTTCTTTTATTTCCATATATGTTGGCATCTCTTCAATAGAGTGTATACTTTATACTGTGAATTCCCTGTGGCATCTCATTTCTTAATTATTCTACTTGTAACTTCCAAGTGCTGGAAGAGAACCTGGGGATATCGTGATCGTTCTCCTGGGCGCATAAATTTCCTCTCACTACTGCTAACATCGTGATCCATTATCTTCTTTTGACATCTCCTTATCTTTCTCTTAACAACTTCGACTGAAAGGTCATACTATCCATCCTTGCTCATGTTTGAATTATAAACTCTAACTCCCAATTCCAACTTCTAAAATTCCATAGTTAGTTCTTCTGGTACAGACTCTATGTTCGTTCTCTCCTTTTTGCCTATCGGTTGTCACTATTTTTTTTTCCTCGTGAATACATACTTCAACTCTCATGGTCTGTATAGATCTTACACCTTTCTCCATACATATCATGTTTCCCAATCTTTCAAAACAAATATTATTACTGTTAATCCCAAATTATGAGTAGGATACTTCTGCTCATAAGGTTTCAGTTATCTGGATGCATATACAATAACTTTATTGGGCTGCATCAACACACATCCTATTCCCTATGAGAAGCATCACTATAAACTACCAAACCTCCTTGATACTTTTAAATTGATAAAACAAGTGCTGAAACCATTCTTTCATTTAACTCCGCAAAACTTTCCCTTCACCCTTCTCCATTTCACAAAACTTCTTGCTTTTCCTAGTTAGCTTCGTCCAAGATATTGCAACTTTCAAGAAATCTTGCACAAATTTCCGATAGTAATCGGCCCATGATAGAACTTCTTACTTTTGTTGGTGTTTCTGGTCTCTTTTCATTCATAGTAATTTTAACTTCTGCTGAATCTCTTTTGATCTTCTCTACATTGACTATTTATGCTAAGAACTATATTTCATACAACTTCTTTCTTCTCCAACTTCCCAGTCATCATTAAATGCTTTGCATGGTCCTCCGTTGACTTTAAGTATCACAACTATAGCTTACCCGGATACTCCTTAAAGGTTCTGTCCATCCAGTTTAAATATTACTGGTATATTGATTAATCCAATTGACGCTACAAGAACAGTATTTAGTTCTGAAAATTATCTTTGATATATCCATAGGTTTAATCTTCAGTTGGTGAAATACCAAGTCTTAAATTAGTCTTATAAAAGTACTTTGCTTCCTTCGTTTGATCAAACAAATCATTGGGTCAAGGTAACAGATATTTGTTCTTGATAGTAAACTTGTTGAGCTCTTGCTAGTCGACGCATAATCACATAATTCCATCTTTCTTATTAACATTTAATACCGGTGCACCTTATGGGGTACACTAGGTCTAATCGCTTCTTCTTCTAGCCTTTCTTGCATTTACTTTGCTAACTCCTTCACTTTAACTGGTGCCATTCTGTGCGGAGCCTTGGACACTGGTTTTATTTTAGGTGCTAAATCAGTCACGAACTCAATTTCTATATCTGAAGGAAATGTTGATAAATCATCCAAAAACATATCTTGAAACTCCTTAATTGCTATAAAATCTTCAAGCTTTGTTTGCTTCCGACTTTTATGTATTCCATAATCACCATTGCTCATATCTTGATTACCGTAATCATTATAACAAATTCGTTACCTTCTTTTATCTTCTGAATCTCCTCACCTTCTCATTTGGCATCCTTAGAATTATCTTTTCGTCACGACGGTCTGTCTGGACATCACGCTTTAGTAGTCAATCCATTCCTTAGAATGATATCAAATCCTCTTATCTTCCAGGATATCAATTCTACACAACTTATTGCCAGGAACCTCAATTTCACCATTGGTACTTACTTATTTAACAACTACACGTTCTTGACTTACTAGTCCTTCAGTCACAATCTTATCAACTCAACAGGGTAATTCATCTTATCAAAAAACCTTGAGAGATAAATGATTAAGTTTCTCTCACATCTTTTAATACTTTAACGCTTAAGGTATTCACCATTATTATTCCCGTCACCGCATAACATACGTATTCTGAATAACCAATTTCATAAACAATTCATAAACTATCGTTCTTGGAGGCATATTCCTTATTAGAGTAGATCCCCTTGACTCTTAGTGGATTCTTCACTGGGGCTAATGATTTACAATCATCGTCATGTGCCCGTGTTTCCTTTCCATGCATAAGAGGTAGATGGAACTTCGTCCGCTTGACTCAGGATACGTTGATTTCTACTTGAAAATCTCTTACAATGAGCAACAGTACAATGAAACGACTAGAAGGATTCAAAATTCACAGAAAATTAGGGTTGAAAAGAAAGAAGATTAGGTGGCCAGTCTTTCGTACCATATGGCATACAGCACATGATTAGGTGGCGTCCCACCCAACTCTTCGTCATTCTTACAAAGTGTCTCACCATAATACTGTTTGTCCCAACCAGAAAGCAAAACTTGAGGGAAGCAAATAAATTTGAAAGGAATGGAATATCTTCCTTTTTGATATCATCATAAAGAACTCAGAAAAGAAGTTCATACATTTTTAGGAATTAAAAAGGAATATATGCTATAATATTGAAAACAAGAACGATACCATTGGTCACCATCCACACTTCACTTGTATTCATCTTTCGAGCTTGTTCGATCATATCTCCATTGTTTCATATAATAACTTTTAGAAAGTACGGTGAAGTACCTTCGCAAATTAAACATTATGGTAGATTCCTACTTGTCACGTCTTGCGTCTTTAACATCGCACCTACTCATATAATACTTTAACAATTTGATCATACTGACGTTCTTACCAGCTGAACTCGAGTGTCCTCCATTTTTAATTTGGAATAACCATGAATTGTTTAACATAGCGATCCTTTTTGCTAATAATCTTTTTCTTTTAAGAAGAACTGGAAATCTTCTCAATCTCCTTCAGTCATACTCAGGCTTCCGTTAGACCAATGAATTCTTTGAACTTGGATAGTCATGTAATTGGATGAGTAATTGCTCCGTATGCTGATTTTGTTGTTAATCTTATCGAACAATATTTGTACCTTACCGTTAGGAATAATCAACTTCTTCATAATCATAGGTTACTTCGTTCTCGAAATTAGCAGTACTAAGTCTGAAACAGCATTCTTTCTGATAATTCGGGCTTTTTAACAAACAAGAAACTCAAGTAGTAATTTGACAACCAATGTTTAAAAATCATTTTATTCGAAAAGGCTTTTAGAAATTTGTAAAGAAAAATCTTTTTCGAAAACTTGTTTTAAAAAGTTTAGAAAATCACAAACCTGGTTGTCTTTACTATATGAGTTAGTTGTTGTCCTTCCGACCTATAACAAGGTACCGAATTAAAGAAACATTCACATAAAGGTCCGCTCACTTCAATCTACCTTATCTCCTTCATCGTATCCACTTACCCTCCTTAATCGATGAAACTTCAATTGTTGTCGCACATTATCTTATTCGTAGCTTCACATCAAGGCTCCCATACTGGTAATACTCCCAACATTGTCGTTGCAGTAGTTAAGTAGAACAGGTTACTCAGTAGTCAACAAGTCTATTTCATAGAACAAAGTTAGCTCATATCATATCACGACACTACTTTACATATCGCATTTATCATAGCACCATCATTTAATTCCACCAAAATTCCAGATTTATACCTTTCTCTCTAACTCTTTCAAGATTCATCTAATTCATCCCATAATTATTCATGGGTGGCTTAGTCACTAATGGCTTCTTTTAACCCGATAGCAGCTATCCTCTGAAACACTTAAATCTCCTCTCTAAACTTCTTTTCACCTTTATTTATATCTCAAACGCTCACCATTTACTGTAGCTCTCGAATCCATCCTCGTAGGTACAATCGCTTCATAGGACAAGTTCTAAACTAGGGGTATAGAACATGATGTAGGGTAAACTAAAGAGATACGCTCACGGCCGAATGTCTAGTAAAACAAGAATAAACAGATGGAGGTTCTTGAATAGGTAATCTCATATCAAAAGATGGAAAAGTAGCGTAGAATAGCTTGAAGAAGTGCAACCGTTATAACAGAAGATAGTGTCATTAATACTGGTGGAGGAACAAGGTGCAATTCCAATCTAAGAGAAGATGACGATCCTCGAACGGAAAACTCCAAATAATCAAATGACACCGGGAAATCTAGATCTGCCATTACCGTTGTCTGGAATTCACGTCGCAAGCTGAGAATCCCGAATCGCAATACGAACCGTGCCGGAGACCAACTATACCATCGCACTCAATCTCACAACGTCTTATTTTTCTTTTTCCTATTCCTAATCCTAAACCTCTACCCAGTCCCGACAATCTAGGCTTATTTCAGTGACTTATAACCTGTAGCTCTGATACCAACCTGTGACGCCCTCCAAACCCGGTACAGAAGTTTGGGGTCCACAACACAAACACAATATATCAACCTGTATATGAAATATTAATTGCAATGACCCTACTCTATGTAACCATGGATCACAACAGGTTTAAGTATGAAAACAAGCCACAACCTTAATTTTTATTACAACGTACCAAATCCCAACTAATTTAACTTACAACGGATAATAAAATTATTCTTACAATCTTACTATCTCACTACCTCCACAAGCTTCTGCTAGCTCGATCTAACTCAATCTGGAATCCTAGCTTGTACATTGAACTGGGAAACCTCGCTATCAACCGTATCCCTTTTTAACTGTAGAATTCATAAAAAGATTCACAAGAGTGAGCTAACTAGCTCAGCAAGTCATAATAACGATAACTGAAGTTAAACAATGATCAAGTGAGATGATTCAGATGATTCAAGTTTCTTTTTAACTAATCATTAGAATTGGATATTCATTTTAAGTTATAAAACCAAGGTTAGGCTGCTGATCAGTCACGCACTAACCCCGAGCAAAGCACACAACACTGCTCTAATTACTGGATCCAAGGCACACATTGGCCTAATTCGACCACGAATCTGGTCTGACCACGAATCTGGTCCACATAAAGAAGACTATCCAATTCTAAAACAATTCAGTGTAATAACAATATAATTCAATAAACAAGATCATAATCAACAGTGATAAAGCATTGGTATTAAAACATAATGCAATTCAAGATGCATCGCAGGGATATATCAAGGTACGTATAAGAAACGGTTTTCAGTTTGTAAAGTGATCAGGTATTAAACAAATAATGATTATTCGAGGTATAGTTCTTTGATGTTTTAAGGAATGGTTGAGATATAAAAACTTTTGTGTTTTCAAGCAATTTCGTTCCAGTGTTTGAAGTTTGGTAGTTACACATTTGAGAAGTAGTATCATATTTGTGTGGTTTGGTGTCCGAGGATCAACAAAGTACGGTTTGCCAAGAATAAGGCTTACGGCTCAAGATCAAGAAAGAATCAGGGTTTAAGGGTAAATAGTTTGAAGCATATGCATTGTAAAACAGGAGTTATGTTTAATGATAACAATATGTTATAAAACAGTTCGAAAACATTGTTAATATATCTTGAAGAAAAGTTCAAAAATACTTGCCTTACAAGGCTTTACAACTATTACTGATCAACCCTGAGCCGACTTTGATGCTCAGGCTCTAACGTCCAATCACTAGATCCCACTGGATTCGACTTTGATACTTAAGTTTTCCTGTTGAAACTCATTTGAGCTCATCGACTGACTACCAGATCATTTCTAGTCCATCATCCACTTACAGGTTCCCGATTATAACCTACAGGGTCGAAATACCCTACGTTAGACGTCTAGGTATGCTTGACATATCCTCGATACTAGTTCTTACCCAACGATATTCAAACCCGACTCGTAATTATGAATATTATATTAACACACGCAACAAATAGGATTCAAAATCTCGAAGACCGGTTCGGTGTTCGTTTTTGGAAAATACATATATTCTTTATTTTATGAAATCAGGGTTATCGATTTGGCAAAGTATTTTATCACATCGCACAATCAAGTTTCGTATAAAACACACAGATATACCATATATAGTCACTCAACGTCCCGATAATCATCAGATACGTTCATGTATTTACGTAGTTCAGTTTCCCGGAAATCGGGCAGCGTCTCCTTTGTTTATTGGGCTACCTGTCGAACACAATATCGACGTCAAATCAATTTATAACAACTACAATGACAATCCAAATCACAATCCAATTGCACGAATCCCAATCACCGATATTATTTAACTATTACCTTTATTCCCATTTTATATTTTTTATTCGTATTAGGACTCAAAATAAATTCATCACCGTCCACCGTCCGCTCGTCGAAATTCATCGCGGACGGCGGTAAAAATTTGTCGGTGCCCGATTAATTTCGGGTTTCCATACAAATTTTCACCGATTAATTTAACAATTTAATCGCACAATACACCAATTAATCACTCAGATTTTCAGAAGATAGGTAAGTAAATAAATAAAACACTACACGCACGCGCGTGTACTGTCAACACAGAACAGGGCAGCCAAAAACGAAGACACAGCCATCAGAAAACAACCGGAATCATGCAACAGACTGAAACCAGTACACACAAACACACACATCACAACAGCACACGTCCCACAAGGAGTTCAAGAATTTGATTATGGAAGAGTTCTGCAAAGACCATGGAATAAAGCAGGAATTTTCTGCTCTTGGAACTCCACAAAAAAATGGAGTTGTTGAAAGAAAGAATAGAACTCTTATGAAGATGCACGAACTATGCTTGATAAAGCAAAGTTGTCAACCTACTTTTGGGCTGAAGCTGTGCAGACTGCTTGTTTTACTAAGAATGCAACACTCATTAACAAGCATGGAAAAACACCATATGAGATGGTGAAGAAAAAGAAGCCAAATCTGAAGTATTTTCATGTATTTGGATGCAAGTGTTTTGTTCTTAGGACTCATCCCGAACCGCTATCCAAA
Source organism: Apium graveolens (assembly GCF_009905375.1). Classification (NCBI taxonomy): domain Eukaryota; kingdom Viridiplantae; phylum Streptophyta; class Magnoliopsida; order Apiales; family Apiaceae; genus Apium; species Apium graveolens. The sequence goes on from NC_133648.1 coordinate 202,671,970, forward strand.
TTTGATCTAAAAGCTGATGAAGGAATTTTTGTTGGATATCCACTTTCTACAAAAGCCTTCAGAGTCTATAATTTAAGAACAAGGGTTGTCATGGAATCTATCAATGTCTCTTTTGATAATAAGAAAATTACTGGACTTGAAGATTTCAATGATCATGATCAGCTGAAATTCAAAAATGAAGTTTAATATTCTGATTCTGTAAATCCTGATACTGCAAACTCTGATGGATTAAACTCTGTTGTTATTGAAACTGTGGTGACTACGCCTAAGGAAAATGCACCTATGCAGGGGGAGCATACTGAATAACCAACCACATCTCAAAAAGCATCAGAACCTACAACAGGCTCTTCAAGTTCTGATGGGCCAAGTTCTGATAATTCTAGAAACTCATGTTCTGATATTTTTGGAAACTCAAATAACGAAGGATCCAACTCAGAGAGCATAATTTCAGGGGGAGCATCGGAAAATTTTGATGGAGACAGCATGGATCATGGAGGAGCATCTAGTTCTAGAGAAAACCTTCCATCTGCAAGGAAGTGGACTAAAGCGCATACATCTGACTTAATTATTGGAAATCTTGATGCAGGTGTCAGAACTAGAACAGCTACATCAAATGAATGTCTTTATCATTCTTTTCTCTCTCAGACTGAACCAAAGAAAGTGGAAGAAGCTCTTCAAGATGCTGATTGGGTGCAAGCAATGCAGGAAGAGTTAAATAAATTTGAAAGAAATAAAGTCTGGACCCTAGTGCCAAGACCAAAGAACAGATCAGTTGTTGGTACAAAATGGGTGTTCAGAAATAAAACTGAAAGTGACGGCATAATTACAAGGAACAAAGCAAGGCTGGTTGCAAAAGGTTACTCTCAATAGGAGGGAATTGATTATGATGAAACATTTCCACCAGTTGCTAGATTGAAAGCCATAAGGATATTTTTGGCTTATGTTGCTCACAAGAAGTTTAAAGTCTTTCAAATGGATGTAAAAAGTGCTTTTCTTAATGGAGAATTGGAAGAGGAAATATATGTTCAACAACCGCCAGGCTTTGTAGATCCCAAATTTCCCAATCATGTCTACAGGCTTGATAAAGCACTTTATGGCCTTAAGCAAGCTCCAAGAGCATGGTATGAGACTTTAGCTTAGTTTTTTCTGGAAAGTGGATTTAACAGAGGAACTTTTGACAAAACACTGTTCTACGTCAACCATGGAAATGACTTACTTTTGGTGCAAATATATGTTGATGATATTATTTTTGGTTCTACAAATGACAGACTTTGTAAGAAGTTTGCCAAACTGATGCAGTCCAGATATCAAATGAGTATGATGGGATAACTTAACTATTTTCAGGGCCTTCAAGTCAAGCAGAATGAAGAAGAAACTTTTATTTGTCAATCAAAGTACACCAGAAACTTGTTGAAGAAATTTGGAATGCATGATTGTTCAAGTGCATCCACTCCTATGGCCACTGCAACTAAGTTGGATAAGGATACTGGTAAATCAGTAGATATTACTGATTAAAGAGATATGATTGGCTCACTACTCTATCTAACTGCAAGTAGACCTGATATCATGTATGCTACCTGTCTTTGTGCAAGATTTCAAGCAGATCCAAGAGAACCTCACTTAACAGATGTGAAATGAATTTTCAAGTACCTTAAGGGTATAGCTGATCTGGGATTGTGGTATCCTAGAGAATCAGACTTTAAGCTAATAGGTTACTCAGATGCAGATTTTGCAAGATGCAAAATTGACAGGAAAAGCACAAGTGGAAGCTGCCAATTTCTTGAAGGCAAATTGGTTTCTTGGTTCAGCAAGAAACAGAAGTCAATTTCCAGATCAACTGCAGAAGCAGAATACATTGCTGCAGGAAGCTGTTGTGCACATATTCTTTGGATGAAGAATCAATTACTGGATTATGGGTTAGAATTTTCTAAAATCCCTATTTACTGTGATAATCAAAGTGCTATTTCTATGACAGGTAATCCAGTTCAGCACTCAATGACAAAGCACATCAACATAAGGTAGCATTTCATAAGGGAACATGTGGATAAAGGTACAGTGGAATTGCATTTTGTTCCCACAGATCAACAACTAGCAGATATCTTCACAAAACCACTGTGTGAAGCTACTTTTACAAGATTGGTAAATGAACTTGGAATGGTTTCAGGTTCTTTCTCTAAATCTGGTTAGTTTATGTTCTGATACATCAGATTTTATGATCAGTATTTACAGATATTACTATCTTTGTGTGTTCTGTGCTTAAATTGAAAATTGCTTAAGTGTTGATTGTTGTCTGATGTGAATTTCTAAACTCTGATAGTGATATGAATGTTTCTGTGACTATTCAATCCAATGAGGATAACTGTGCTAGATGCTGACCTAGTAGTCTCTAATATACTAAGGATCCCAATTTTGAAGTAATTGTTTATGTGGAAATCTTTTAACACAAGAAAATTCTAATATTGAGCTTAGTTGAAGTTTACTTTGTGTATCTTATTACTAAGTTAAAAGCTAGAATAGTGCTTCTTATCTGTTAAGTTCTGATGTTAGTAAATCTGGTGGATGTACTAAGTGCTGATAAGCCTCACTTATCAAAAGAAAAAGAAAATAAAAGTAATAAAAATCAGGTACTCCTTTGAGATCTAGAGTATAAATGTGGAAGGGAAGACCCAAGTGCATTGCTGGTATTAAGTAATATGCATTAGAAAAGCAAAATAAAATTTTCTTGGTGACTTTTCACACTCTATGATTACTGGAGAAATACTCCGATGACAGCATAAATTCTAATAAGCAGTCGTGACTCACTTACACTGAGAAGCCACTGTAAAATAGAATTTCAAAAGATGCATAAAATGAGCACAAAACAGTTGATGTGGACTCATGCATGAACTCATTCTAAAGTAGACTTCAGAATAATGACAGATTTTGAGCAACGTTCTTAGTTATGCCTTATTTCTAAGATGTACTGAAGTGAATCAGACTTTAATCTTTGTCTGATATTTAGCTTAATGCACACACTAACACTCCATATGAATGATAAAAATTACTGTGGTGATCAACATTATTTTAGATGAACAGTCTATGTGTCAGTTTTCATAAATTCTGAGGACAAGTTCTGATGGAAGTTCTGATGAAACCATATCAGTATTTGTGTGAAGAATTACAGGAATACACATTCACTTTTTGAGTTAAGGAGCCATATTCTGATGACTTTTAAATCCTGATAATAATCAAGTTTTGATGCTTACGTGACAGTATTTATTTACTTGGTTTATTTTTGGTCATTGTTTGAATGATAATATTTTTACAGAATATTGGTTAATATGAGATAAAACAGTCATAATCATTTTGGGATAGTGGTTAACGTGTATGTCTTGAAAAACTGCATGTGTACGGTAATTATTGCTCATTTTACGTGCCCATTAACTCTCATTCTAACCGTTTACTGACTGTTCACATGGTGCCAGGTGTAAAGTGTATCCCATGCTTCAAAAATATGACTGTTGAGTGGAGAGAGTATATATATGAGAGATAAAAGATTTTCTAATCTTTTCCTTACTTTTCTATTCTAAATCTCTTTTACTTTCTCTCTCTCTCTCTCTCTCTCTCTTTTATTTTCTAAAGCTGTTTTTCTCTCAGGACTTTTTACAAACACGTTGCAAACATTCTCTTATTCACTTAATTTATTACAGAGATGGCAACAAAAGACATAATTTTTGATGGAGCTAAGTTTGTTCCTAATAACTTCTCCGCTATTCTTAGCAAGTCAGAAGCCCCATCAGAACTTCACTTCATTCAGGACTTTCTTGCTAGTTCTGATATTGGGTACGCTCTGACTGAACCTGAAGCAGTCTCTGGTACTCAAAGTACTGGAGTTCTGGTGAAGCGGAGTATATGATGATGGTGGTGCTCAAGGGTCCCCAAGTATTATTTTTTCATCAGGGGAGGATGAGTATGTTGTGACATTGGCTACTGTCCAAAAAGCACTGTAGCTGCCTGATAACTGTGTTTATTCTACTGTTGAAGAGCCAGTTCTTCAAAACATGATGGCCAGTCTGGGGTATGAGAGGACATTGGCAAAGCTGGGTCAGTTGAAGAGATCTTTCATAAGGAGGGAATAGAGTTTCTTCTTTGACTGCATAACCAAGGCTTTTGCAAACAGATGCTCTAATTTTGATACAATCCCCATATTCAGCCAATAAATCGGGTATGCTATCATAAATCAAACTGATTTTGATTATGCAAGTGCTGTCTTAGGTTTTATTGGGGATAGAATGACAGAAGATAGAAATACTATTTATTTTGCTAGATTCTGTCAGCTTATCTATAGTTTTTGTTGTGATGATATGCCCCAATCAGCTAGTGAATTAATTCCATCATTCAGACTAGCTAAAAAAGCTTTTAATGACTTATTATCTACTGTTAATAAGAAGGCTGTGTTAAGACCCCTCCTAGTTCCTTTATCTGTCAAATAAGCCTTAATAACCTACGATCCAGTTAAATATACTGAATTATATCCTGATGTCCAACCATCAGAACCTTATCCATCAGCACCTACCACCTCTACACAAACACCTCAAACTTCTCAACCTTCAGATCCTACAGTGCAGCCTTTATCTTCCAAACCCAAGAGGACTAAAAAAGTACCTCAGACTCAACATAAGAGAAGGAGAATTATTCTGCGAGATGAATCAGATGCTGAGGAACAGGTTCCCATACCAGATCTATTATTTTAGAAGCTGGGAAGGTTACTTCTCAGAACTATACTGTAACTGGGAGTTCTAGGCTCCTCAAAAGGCTTAGAAAATTAAATTATGATGATAAAACTCCTACAGTGTCTCCACCTTTGAGGAAATTAAAGAAACAGAGAGCTCATAGGGACATAGTTGAGTCAGATTCAGATGTAGTGGAAGCAGCTAAGGAAGGGGATTAGGAATCTCTGATCTCAACAGAACCAGTTGTTATTGAATTACTTCCTTATGCACAAACATAAACTTCACAACCAGAAACTGCTCAAGCTAAGATACATACACCTTCTATGTCACCAATAGTTGATCCAGTACATACTAAAGAACCGGGTACAAGTGCTGAAATTGATATTCATAACCTGATTGTACCTGAGGTTTTATACTTGGAAGCTCCACCAATTCAACTCACTCCACCAACAACATCAATTTTGAATGTTGATCAGAACCTGGCTGCAGATCAGAATTTAGAGGAAAATGTTGAAGCCTCTATAGCCTCACATACCGCTATTTTATCAGAGGATGCTGATACTGCAGGATCTACAAGTTCTGATGCTGCTAATGAAGAAATTACTGGTATAGCTGCTGAAAATTTAGACGGTGATGCAGCTGGTCCATCAGGACATGCACCTCAACAAACTGTTCATAAAGCTGAGTTAGTCAAGAAGTTTGTTACAGGGGAAGCACCAGTACCTTGGAGTGAAACTCCTAGAGGAAAGGAGTGGACTAAAGAATGGAACTCAGTTAGTTTTGTTCCTTCTGAAATGATTCTTGCTGAGCATCTTACAAAAGCTGATGAAATGCTGATAAATGATGATTTCAAGGCACAGTTGAGAGTTACTGCATTGAGTACAAGGCACCTTCAAGGTCAACACTCAATAACTCATGACAAGGTGAACAAAATTCAGGAAGCTCTAATTCAGCAAGATATGAATGTGAAACTTGAAAAGAACAGATTTTTCAAGCCAGCCTTTGATAGAATTGCCTACATTGAGAAAACTCAGGAGAAGCAACAAACTCAAATTAAAGAAATTCTGAAGAATCAATCTTCTCACCAAAGTCAACTCAATGAGATCCAATCCTCAGTAGAATTGCTTGTCTCTCTTATAACGCCCTCCAGACCCGGGGTATAAGTCTGGGGGTTACTAGCTAATCACCAAACCTATACAATCTGATTAAAAATTAATAAAGAAATGAAACTAAACCCCTTTAACACTAACCAGGATCTTTTTAGGTTGAAGTATGAAAACAAGAACCACTATCTACTTTTATTACAAACCAAGTTCAAATTCTCACAAACTCTCTTTATTACAAACCATTGTCTAACCAGTTTTAAACTAAATTCATTTTTATTCAAACACACACACTATCTATCAACACTCCACCTGTTCGGGCAACTCAAAGCTTTCTTCTTGGATTGGGATCAACACCTTGGGTATGAGAGGATCCCGAGGCTTGACCCGCTTCTTTACCACTCGAGTCCTGATGGGTTTCATATTCCTTCTTAACTGAAAATAATAAGGTGAATAGCAACAAAAAGGGTGAGCCAAAAATTGCTCAACAAGTCCATAAAATATAAACAGTGTTAAAGTATTTTAAATGAATCCGTAATCCCGGGTATATCTGCAAAGATATAACCCCACGAGAATAGAAAGAAGGCCATTACTGGCGAGTACAAATGAACTAAACTGGACACAAGTTCGTATCTATATTCTGCTAATCAGTCAGAATATAATGCAGATCTATATCTCAATATATAGATCCAGTCGGGTACCCAGGCACTACGGCCCATGTCGAGGCACCAGTCAAATCCCGATCATCAGGATTAAGTCACACTCAATCCCAAAAATATCATTATCCAGTCCATCGCTTAACAACCGGAACAATCGGTATGCTTTGATATATTCTAATCACCAGAATATATCAGTCTCAATGTATCACCAATGGAATATGAATCAAGAATCCAAAGAAACGGAGAAATCAAGAATCGAAATAAAATATGAACAAAGGAATAGCAAGTGTGTATAAGTGATTAAGAACAAGAATCAAAAGAGTGCCAATGTGATAAGCATCTGAAGAAATGTCACTATTATGAAAATAGAATAGGGGAAAAACTTGCCTTCTACGCAACTCGCTGCAATTAGATCACTTTCGTCTATCACCTACTCGACCTGCCTTGATGGCTTAGCTTCTGTTAGCAAAATAGACTGGTTAAGTCATTTTGTACTTTAATTGCATCTTGAATCGACTTCACACCGTTCCTACCATCTACTCATGCGCTTATGACTGACTCATGTATTACTTATTAGAAAATAAGACTCAATTAACCACGTAATACACATAAACACATAAGCACATACTCATTTTTATAGTTAAAATAATTTTTAGAACCAAAATCAACTTGCTGATCGCTCAACTGATCGTTATCTGACTCGTTTCCCATTTTTCCAAAATTTTTCGGATTCGTCTCGGCACGCATTTCGACTGATAATCAAACAAGTAACAAAATCAACTAATTTCTAGAAGAAATTAAGCTTTAATATTATTTTTAATAAAAAGAATTCATTTTCTGAGTCAACAGGCTTTCGTTTCACTCGAATCGGACTAACGGTCTAATTATTATCAATTAAATACTGATAATTCAATTTATTATTCACTATAAATAATTATTACTAATTTTTAAAACTCAAAAATAATTTTTAAATAATTATTTAAGAAAAATCAGAATTAAAAATGTTTTTTCTATAATTTTTGGAATTAAAATGAATTTATTATGATTTATTGGAAATTATTTGATTAATTATCAAAATAATTAATCATTTTTAAATAATTAATAAATAGTTAATAAATAATAAATAAATAATAAATAATTAAGAAAATAATTCAATCTGATTTTTTTAGAAAATAATTCAGAATTATTTATAATATAAATCAATTAATTAAATAATTCATTAATCAATTTATAAAATAAATAAATCTGATTTTTAAAATTAATAAAAATAATATAAAAATTAAAATTCCAGAAACATTTGTCAGAAACCAACCATTTGACAAAACAGATCAAAACCGGGTTGACAAACGGGTCAACCGGGTCATAATCCGGGTCATGAAGAACATGACCGGATTTTTTTTTCCAGAATCCGGCGGCTTCACCGGATTCCGGTGAGTCGAATACAGTCCCAAATCAGCACCGTTTAATACGGTTTTTGGGTGCTTTTCATTGCAAATCAACACAGCAATCAAATCATGATCAAAACATCCCGGAATCATCCCTGGTTCTTCTTTTCCGATCAAAATCAACATGAACTCCGGCCAAAAATCGAATTTACAGAATCATACATGAAATCAAACGTTTAATAGTGCAAATCATAGCTAATAACATTTACAGTCAAAGCCATAACATTACCAGAATCAAATATTCACAGAAATTACGGAGATATGATTTGAATATCTGACATAAACCCTAGAAATCGAATTTATCGATTTAAGTATCGTTTGTTCAATTAATTAGTACCAATCGATTGCTTGCAACACAGAGAGACTATATCAGCCATCAAAATCATTTAACAACCCCTAGAACTAAAATCCCCAAATCACAGCTATGAACCCTAGAATCGAAATAAAAAATATACTGATTTAAACATGAAATTGATGATACAAACCGAAAGAACAACTCAAGAGCTTCGTTTTGAGTACTTACATGACTGTAAACGATGCAGGAAACTGATCGGAATCACTTCTCGAATTCTTGACCCGAATTACAAACCCTAACCCGACTGCAGAGAATTTTGTATATGTTTCTGATTTTTAATTAATAATTTTGATTAATTAAATAAAAATTAGGCTATTTATAGTAGTAAAATTAATACTCCTAAATAAAATTAAGGGGCTAATTATACATCTAATAAAAATATTTGGCCCTAATTTTTATAATTTTTGAGTATTAAAATTTAATTTATAAATATTTTATATATGCAATATATATGCCAAAATTTCCCAAAAATTGTGAATAATGCAAAAATGCAAAGAAATAATATAAATGAAAGTCCTATAATTTTATAAAAATAAAAATGTGATTTTTGTGGGGTTTTTAACACCCAATGGGGCCCAGAAAAGTCATTTTTCGTAAAACGAGAAAATTTATAAAATGCCTAGATGTTCAGAATAATGCGATGGTAAAAGCCGTTTGATGAAAAATAAGGCCCATTATTTTATTTGAAATACTGGCTTTAAAATCATGGTTTAGGTCGTAAAACGTTTGAAATGAAAGCGATAAATGCAAAATAAGACATCTGAAAAATATCTTAAAAATATAGAAATGACACAGAATGCACATAACACGTAACAATTAGGGTTTAACGGGTAATCATACCTAAATGACACATTAACACACATTATTTATTATAAATATGATATAATACAGACGTAAGTTTCCCAGACGTTACATCTCTTCTATTACCCGCTGATGCCAAAAAAGGGGAAGAAAGTGATTAAGTCCAAATGCAAATCTATCCAGACACTGAAAGGAAAGGATGATGGAAATGATGACCATGGAAACTCTGATAAGGGTAGAGGTCAAGGTCAAGGCAAAGGACTTTCGTCAAGTAAAGATAGAATTACAAGTCAAGGAACATGTTCTGATACTGGGAGAAGAATAAGTTCTGATACTGGTAAAAGGATAAGTTCTAATGAATATCTAGAACTTGATGAAGAAATTTCAAAGCAGTTATTTCTTAAAGAAAATCCAGGAATGGACTTTGAGAGTCTAAAGGAAGAAGAAGCTAGACTCAAAGGAGAAGGTGTCAAGACAAAATCCGAAGCTTTTGTCGTTGAAAAGAAATTTCCAAAACCGAAGGGTATCGTGATAAAGGAAAGAACAAGTTCTGAGGAAACCAAGGTCAAATCACAAATGGAAATTTATCCAAGGTCCAAGGGCAAAGAAAAAGTTGATGAACCTGTAAAGGTTTATATGCCAGATATGGATGAAGAAGCTAATCTTACTCTAATGCATAAGAAGATTTTTCAAACAACCTCTGACATGGCTCATGTTGTTCAGAGTCAAGATATAGTTAGTTCTGATATGACAGTGAAGCAAGCAACCTCTGACATAGCTCAAGTTGGCTTGATATCAGAAGATAAGGAAAAGGAAACCTCTGACATTGCTCATTGAAAGGCATATGTCATAGCCTATTTATTTATTCAAGGATTTAACTCAACTCAAATAAGAATGTAACAAGTAAATAGTGGTTCTATCGTCAAAGAGATCTCTCAAAGTAACATATATCAAAGGATTAAGGAACATTGTTCATCTACAGACTTGAGGAATTAATTCACTGGAAGAATCTCAAGAAATTGATCAAGCCTCAGTGATATAAATCAAGATTGTGGATTTAATCAAGTGACATAGATCTTGTCAGGATATCAATTAATTACAGGGATTTAATCTGAAGAAAATCATGTTATCAAAGTCAAGACATGAAGAAACATCACGGAAGTTAGTCATTCATGAACCAGACAGTACATCGAGTGTCAACATTGAAGTGGTGGAATTGATTCATAATTTTCAGTGATTTTTAGAAGATTGTCAGAAGAGTGGTTGTTGTTCAAGAATAGTATTAATTCTCTATTAATTAATTAAGTCATATAATTTAATTAAGAAAATAAATTATATCTGTAAAGATTAATTTATTGGTTAATTGAATTAATTGGTTAATTAATTCTGAATTAATATTATGTATTTTCAGAATTAATTTTGAATTAATATTCAATATTAATTCAGCAAGACAAACATTTGAACTGGTATGACAATTCAATTGTCATACCGAAAGTCTTTCCAGTTCTTTTAAATTGTCATACCGAAAGTCTCTCCAGCTTAAAGAATTGTCTTGCCGATAGTCTTGCCAGTTCATTCAATAGTCTCACCGATTGTCTTGCTAGATCAAAGGATTGTCTTGCTAGATCAAAGGATTGTCTTGCCAGTACAATTAAATTGGATTGATTGATTACTTAAGTGAAAAGAAGCAGATCATTGAATTAAGGAACAAAATTGAATATTCAACAACTCAAAAACACAGAAACAAAAATGAAGCAGAGAACTTATTATCTTCAACTGCAATATTACAGGACATTAATTTCTAGTATTTATTGTTAAATCCAAACCACTAGAAATCCTTCTCTTGTTCTTGTGTAACTATCTAGCGGATCAAAATCCCTAGAACTTAATCTCAAATTGCCTTTAGCATTTCATCTTTTTATTTCAAAAATAGAAAAAGTTCAAGTCGAATTTATTCTAGATTTGGAATAATTTATTTGAGATTAATCCCTTGTAAACGATACCGTTGTTGTAACACCTTTCAAGTTTAATAATAGTTTTATTTAACTTGAATTTTGTTTCACTTTTTTATTCCGCATTATATTCGATTAAACGGTATAGTTTGTATTCAACCCCCCCTTCTACAAACATATTGGGACCTAACAATTGGTATCAGAGCCTTCTGATTAACGAACAAATCAAGATCCTAGACTTTTGTGATTCTTCCACTCCTTGAATTTTTATTTACTCAAAAATTCATAATGACTACACAAAAAGTTGGAACCGTTAAAATTCCACTGTTCGATAAAGAAAATTATATTATGTGGAAGAAGAAGATGCTCTTATTTTTACAAGTTGCAAATCCCAAATATCTGGACGTGTTAAAGAAGGGTCCTAAAATTCCGATGGTTACTGAACCGGAGGTTATAGAAGATGATGTTGTAATTACCAAAGCTAGAACCTATGTAAAAGATCCTGAGGATTTTTCTCCTGCTGAAAAAGAAGAAGCCTCCTTGGATGCCAGCCTTCAATTAATTTTAGTTGATTCCCTTGATCCCTTGATGAACAGACATGTGATGAACTGTAAAAATTCCAAACACATCTGGGAAACTATTGAGGTGATTAATGAAAAGGCACATAAGAAGTTCGGGAGAACAAGTTAGAGATCCTAACCTCTGAGTATGAACATTTTAAGTCCAATCCAGGAGAAGGAATTACTGAAGTATTTGAGAGGTACAATTCATTGATCAACAACCTGAACATAAATGGAAAATATTATTCAATCAGGGAGGTTAACAAAAAGTTCCTTTTAACACTGCCAACTCATCTTGAACATAGAATCACTGCCATAAGAGAAGCAAGAGATCTGAATGAGATTTCTTTGGAAAGGCTCTATGGTGTGCTAAACACCTATGAGTTGGAGCAGATTCAGTAGAAGGAAGTCTACAGGAAAGGTAGAGTGGTCAGCACGTCTACTGCTCTAGTAGCTGAAGAACAACAACAACAATCTCAACAGTCAAAGAGAATGGTACAGTCTTCCAAGGCTGAGGAAAATGTGATAGTAGCAGAATTTGATCCTCCTACTACAAATCAATTAGGAGATGAGTTTTACTCCTTGGAAGAACTGGAGCAATTGGAAGATGAATCAATGGCACTGATTGTCAAGAGATTCTCCAATGTCAGATTCAAGAGGAATCCCAAGTTCAAGTACAAGTCCAACTACAACAGATTCCAGAAAGGTGGATCTTCATCCTCTAACACCAGCAGTGGTGGATACAAAACAGGGATGGTTGATCGGAGCACCATTCGATGCTTTAACTGTAATGAATTGGGACACTTTTCCGTAGAATGCAGGAAGCCAAAGCAAGTAAGGAAGAACTCTTATGATTCTAATCAGAAGAATAAATCTGAAAGGGCTTACCTGGCAAAGGGAAGAAGTTAGGATGATACTGATAGTGAAGATGAAGAAGTTGGGAATCTTGATCTTATGGCTATTGATGGAAACACTTCATCGTCAAGAAAAGAGGTAAAATTTACAGATGCTGAATTAGTTTATCATCTAGGAGGCTCCTTAGATTATGCTCGTCGTGATAATGAAATGTTAACTCAACAAATCAAAGACCTTGAGAAAGAGGTCAATGAATTAAGACTTGTGCATATTAATCAAGACAAATTAAAAGAACAAGTATCTTTTCTAGAGAACAGAGTTGACTGTTATAGACAACTCGAAACTATTCTCAAAGACAAGATCACCGGTCTTGAGACTAAGGTTAAAGCTTACTTTAATTCTTGCTCTAAGGCTAAAGAGTTCTACAATAAGCAAGCTATTAATCAAACATCTAGAGTAGGTTATGATTACAATGTTGCTATTGGAGAATTAGGCATAAACTCTCCTCCTCATGTTTGCGCTAAAGGTAGGGAAGTACCACATGTGCTTAAGGGTGTTGATAAACCCCTCTATAAAGAATCAATTGCTGAACCATTTGATTAGACCTCCTTTATTATTCAAGAAGAAATACGTGCTGAAGATTTTGCTAATGAGAAGATTATTTCCAAGTCAAGTGTCTCGAAAGTTCCAGTCAAAGTTGTGAAAGCAACTAAGACAAACTAAGACACACCTGAGTTGGATAATAAAAATGCCATGCCTACCATGCATAATTTGCCTGTTGCTAATTCCTCTCATAAAGTATGTGGTGTTTCTAATTGCATGTCTTGTGCTTTTAATTTGATGTTTGCTTATTTTAATGGTAAGCATGTTTCTAGTGATAAGACTACTCCTCGTCAGCATGTGAATAATAGGAAGCATAATAGGTCTAAGACTGCTAGTCCTCCTAAAGCTAGAAAGGAGACATTTGTGCCTAAGCCTAAACAGAAATTTGTCAAGGCTGTTTACAAGGTCAAATGTCCAGTCATTGAGAAAGTTGAGAACATAAAAGTTAAGAATGTTGTTTTGCCTGATAAAGGCCAATTCTACGAGTATGCCGGACCCAACCAAGTTTGGGTTCCGAAGAAGGTCTAATCCATTTGTATTGCAGGGCATTAAATAGGTGGAACTGGTAGTGTGGATTCTTGATAGCGGATCATCAAGACATATAACCGGAGATAGAGCCCTGCTATCAAATGTGGTTGAGAAAGCTGGCCCAATGGGTACGTTTGGAGATAACAACAAAGGTTTAACTGAGGGATATGGCTGTTTGCAAGCTGGAATTGTTATCATTGAAAATATGTATATTGTGCAAGGACTTGAACACAATCTGCTTAGTATCAGTCAGTTCTGTGACAAGGGCTACTATGTTTTATTCGACAAGCTAAAGTGTCAGATCCTGCACAAGAAAAGTAAAAAACCCTCCTTGATGGGAATCCGTAAAGGAAATCTGTTCGTAGCTGACATGAACTCTGAAAGCAGTCCTGAAGTCAATTGTTTCTATGCAAAGGCATCGTCAAATGAGAGCTGGCTATGGCACAAGAGACTTTCCCATCTCAATTTCAAAGCAATGAATTCTCTTGTTAAGAGAGAATTGGTCAGAGGTCTGCCTCAACTGGAATTCTCCCCAGAAGGACTGTGTGAGGATGCCAGAAAGGAAAGTCAAAGAAAGCAAGTCACAAAGGCACTACCACATCCTCCATAACTGGTATTCTTCAATTATTGCACATGGATTTGTTTGGACCAGTTAATGTTCTTTCGATGTCAAAGAAGTGTTACTGTCTTGTGATAGTTGATGACTATTCCAAGTATACGTGGGTTTTATTCCGTCACTCTAAGGATGAAACACCATAAGTTATGATTGATCATATCAAGTTGATCGAGTTAGATTCTAATGTCCCTGTTAGAGCAATAAGGTCAGATAATGGAACAGAATTCAAGAATTCACTTCTCAATGGATTTTGTACAGACAAAGGGATTACCAGACAATATTCAGCTCCTAGAACCCCTCAGCAGAATGGAGTGGTAGAAAGGAAGAATCATACATTGATTGAAGCTGCAAGAACTATGTTGCGTAAATCAGGTCTTCCAATGTACTTTTGGGCTGAAGCTGTCAATACTGCATGTTATACTCAGAATCAAAATCTAATCAACAAGGACCTCATGAAGACTCCTTATGAGATTATGAATGAACATAAACCTTCTATCAAATACTTTCATGTATTTGGTGCCAGATGCTTCGTATTCAAGGATGGAGATGATCGTCGTGGTAAATTCGAGGCAAAGGCATATGAGGGTATTTTGTTGGTTACGGAAGAAGATCATACAGGGTGTATATCATTGATCAACACAAAGTAACTGAGAGTGTCAATGTTACATTTGATGACACTAAACTCCCTAGTATCCAAACTGAAGATCCTTCTGAGAAACTGAAGTTTGATGATATGTCAGATTCAGAATCAGAAAATGATCAAGAACCTGAGGTTGTTGCTGGTGAAGAACCTATTAATCATGATGATACTCAAGGTAATGGTGATGGAAACATTGGCAACAATGGAGATACCACTGCTACTGACGAAGAATCATCAAGTCAACCTGGCAACAACTCAGGGGGAGATGTTGAAGGATCAACTAGTAGGACACAACATCCCAATGTATTTCAAGGCAAATCATCAAGATCAAATCTTCCAAGACAGACTGTCTGGAATAAACCTCATCCTTTTGAGTCGATTATTGGTGATCCAGATGTTGGAGTCAGAACTAGACGTGCTACTTAAAATAAATGTTTGTTTTCAGGATTTCTTTCTGAGATGGAACCTAAGAAGATTGAGGAAGCACTGACTGATCCAGATTGGGTGATTGCTATGCAAGATGAACTCAATCAGTTTGAACATCAACAAGTCTGGAAACTGGTACCTAGACCTACACACAAGAAAGCTGTTGGTACTCGATGGGTATTCAGGAATAAACTAGATGAAGATGGTGTGGTTACAAGAAACAAAGCAAGAATGGTAGCTAAAGGGTATTCTCAAGCTGAAGGCATTGATTATGATGAAACCTATGCTCCAGTGGCTAGACTAGAGGCCATCAGGATATTTCTGGCATTCACAGCATTCTCGAACTTTAAAGTTTATCAAATGGATGTCAAGAGTTCATTTCTGAATGGAAAGCTGGATAAAGAAGTGTATGTAGAGCAGCCTCCTGGTTTTGAAGATCCAGATCATTTGGACTATGTCTACTTTCTTTTCAAAGCTATTTATAGTCTCAAACAGTCTCCGAGAAAATGGTATGACACTCTTTCTGAATTTCTTATTAAAAATGGTTTTATTAGGGGTGTCATAGACAAAACTCTCTTTTCTAAAAAGCATAAGAATGATACTTTATTAGTCCAAGTCTATGTGGATGATATAATATTTGGGTCTACTAATGATAGTCTCTGTAAGAGATTTGCTAAGTTAATGCACAAAAAATTTGAAATGAGCATGATGGGAGAGATGAAGTTCTTTCTTGGATTACAAGTAAATCAAAGGTTAGATGGTATATTTATTTGTCAATCCAGGTATCTCAAGGAACTCCTCAAAAAGTACAATCTAAAGGATTCTGCATCAGCAAGGACTCCGTCATCTACAGCTGTCAAGCTTGGACCATGTGAAAACTCCATTAAGCTAGATGTTACAAGCTACAGAGGTATGATTGGCTCATTACTCTATCTTACTGTAAGTAGACCATATATTATGTATGCTACATGCTTATGTGCAAGGTTCCAAGCGGATCCCAGAGATATTCATCTCGTTGCTGTTAAATGAATCTTGAGATATCTTAAGGGAACACCAAATCTAGGTATTTGTTACCCTAAAGAATCTGGTTTTAACCTTGTCGGATATACAAATTCAGATTACGCAGGAAGTGTTGTTGATAGGAAAAGCACCTCAGGGAGTTGCCAATTCCTAGGTAGCAGGCTAGTCTCATGGTACAGCAAGAAACATCAAACAGTTTCCAACTCAATGGCCGAGGCTGAATATATTGCTGCTGGAAGCTGCTATGCTCAGATCTTGTGGATTAGGAACCAACTACGGGACTATGGCTCTATATTGAACAAAATCCCTATTCTATGTGACAATACAAGTGCAATAGCCATCACCAACAACCCTATGTAGCACACAAGGACCAAGCACATTGACATCAGGTATCATTTTATTAGAGAGCACGTCATGAATGGTACTGTTGAACTATTTTTTATTCCAACAGAAGAACAAATAGCAGATATTTCACTAAACCACTTGATGAATCCACATTTACCAGATTAGTTGGTAAATTGGGTATGTTGAATAGTTTTAGTGATTAAACTAGTTAATATCTGAGATATGTTCTTGAATGAATTTACAAATGAATTTTTCATCCATGAAAAATTCATTTGCAAATTTATTGTATCATGTTTACCATTTTTCTTGCGTATTCCTATGTAATTTTTATTATCTTATCTTATTTATCTATTCAACTTGTTAATTTTAATATCACAGAATATTTTATTTTTCTTGCGTATTCCTATGTAATTTTTATTATCTTATCTTATTTATCTATTCAACTTGTTAATTTTAATATCACAGAATATTTTATTTTCTCTAAAAAATAGTTTTCTATGAATTTTATTTGCTAAAATTCAACATAAATCTATTTTTGGACTAAAATATAATTATTTCTGAATATTTTAACTTTGTAAATATTTTCTGTACTTGTAAATTCTGTTTATATTTGTTTTATAACTGCAATGACAATCGGCAAGACTTTTGCAATTGTCTTGCTGAAAGTCATTTCAGTGTAACTGTGTTTATTTTAATTATTCAGTACAGTTTTATACTGGCATGACAATCGGTATGACAATCAATTGTCATACCAGTTATAAAACTTATATTATATTTTTCTCTATTTATTTTTTGTACTAGAATGACAATCGGTATGACAATCCGATTGTCTTTCTGGTTTATTTGTTTTATATTCCTAGTTTTTCCCATTATAACTATCGGTATGACAATCAGTATGACAATCTCGGATTGTCATACCAGTTATACTACTTAATCTTTTGTTGTTTTGTTAAGTCTTTTTTTTATATCTCTCCTATTTTTTTTGTTTCTTCAAACCGCTGTCTCTCTCTCTCTCTCTCTCTCTCTCTCTTATGTTCAAACAAATCAACCGCCATTGTTATTTCTTCCTTGCTCGAGTTTTTACTCAGCACACTTCACTCATGTTACATATACATACGTGTGTATTCATACAGAAGTGCTGCCCATTTTTTTCTCCTTATTTTTTTTCCAGATCTGTCAATTGCAATTGGGTGTTTCTTTTTCACTTTGTTTTTATGTTCTAAAACCTAATTCAGTTTTGTTTTTTTTCGGGTATTGTGTTTAGTGTTTGCTTCCTCTGTTATTACAGTGTGTTTGTGGGACTAAAAAATTAACAAGACACAATTTTTTAAATTTTTTGGATTTAAGTGAATTAATTCGAATTATTAATTAATTTTTAATTCGAATTTTCTTAATTTTATTCTTAAAATTCTGAAAGTGCGTGTTTTATTGAACCTTTTTAATGGCTCTCAATTTCTAAATTGTCTCACATAATCATGTTGGTTATTTTAATCTAGAAAAGTGTGATGTGGAAAAATTTAAGTCGTGGATTAGATTTTTAAATGACCATTTGATTGTTAGCTCTACTATTAAATCAAATGTGCTATTAAATGTCGATCTGCTTAGACTGATTTGCACAACCTCTACTGTGGCCGTTGATTCTAAATCTTTTTCATTCACCGTGGCAAACACACAGTATGTTGTTGATGAAACAGTCATCAATCGAGCGTTAAATTTTCCAATGGACAATTTCTGTAATTTACCCTCTGAAAGTGATATTTCAAACTTTTTCCATGCCATTCACTATTAGGGGTGATTAATTTAACCAAGCTGTCTAAATCCAATTTGGTTTCTAAATGGGATATTTTCTTCGATACACTTTCCAAAGTGTTTGCCAACTGCACTAAATCCAATTTTCACAACATCACTTCCACTCTACAGTATATTGGTCTTGCGGTTGTTTTCAATCAAATGATCAATTTTGGTAAACTACTTTTACCCATTCTTCTGAGACGTCTCACTGCAGCTTTGTGTGATCATTCTACGAATCGTAGGGTTTCGTGCTACTACGCTCGTTTTCTTATGCTTATAGTAGAAAATGTTCTCTCATTTGAGCATAAGACACTTTTTGCTAACTCATCAGTAGCTGAACCCCCTCCGGTAAGCAAAAAGATCTACACACGCCAAGATACTACCTTCAAATTCATGCAAGTTCCAGTACTTGTATCTGCTTTCATGGCCACTTTCATTCCTTTACCAATTTTCAATCTTCCCGGTCATGAACAACAAGCTCAACCTCCAGTTGTTCAAGCCACCCAGGCACAAACATCTGATGCTCTTCCACTGCAGGTAATAATTCTTCACTCTCAAACTATTCCTACTTCTGTTGAAAGACCCCCAGTGGTTGATAGGGCTGACCATGAAGTTGTAGAACCACAGCTTCAATCCCAGGTCATAGATCCAAACACAGAGTCACAACCTGTCTCAAACTCTCCCCCACGGTCAAAAATGTTACCGAGATGGTTAGTAGGAAGTAGTGTGTTTTTGGATGTGAATGAACCCTCAGCTCTGCCTCCTCCCAAGAAAAGAAGAACATTTACTGAGGCATCTGAAAGCCCATCCTTGTCCTCCCAACAGGATATGGATTTTGAAATGGCCTATGAACAGTTACTAGAGACATTCTCTCAACAGGATGAATCTATTGAAATTCACCATAGGGCCATGGCATCTTGTACTGAGTCAAGCACACTTCCATTACTCACAATGGAAGCTTACATACCAATAGATGATACTCAGGACACAGAGAGAGGAGTGCACATTGAGTCGGTTACAGTGCTTGCCATAGTTATGGCAGAAGAGCAGTCACATGCTTCAGAGGAAAAATCTGACTCTCAGCCACCTCTAATAGAGTCATTTTCTCCCCTCCCAGATTCAACACCTCTGGCTCCCTCACGGGATTCTCCACTCACAGATTTATCTGGAGAAAGTGGAGGGCAACTCGGTCAATCTATCCTTGAAGCAATTCAGACATCTATTTCACATGAAAAGATAGATTTGATTCAGGATCGGGACTCGCGAATTCCCATTGCACCACCACTGACCTCTCTTGTAGAGGCTAGGGTGATTTCAATTGCAGGTACAGAAGACCAGCAACAGGATGGCTCCTCACGAGCAATTATATTGAGAGAAACACAAGCACGTGAGTTGAGTGAACCAAACACGAGAGATATTCAGGTGAGCGCACACACAGACATAAACACTAAAAACCTGTTAGCTCAGATTGCTACTCTGAAAGAACAACTTGCTAAAAGTCAGGCTGAGGCTCAAACATTCAAAGCACAAGTGGTTGAACGGTCTTCTTCTTCCACCTCTGTCAACAATCAGCCGACATTCATCAGGAGTGATATCTCAGATTTGAAGACCACTGTGATACCAAAGCTTAATTCCATTCAGGAATCTCCAACTTTATCAGCCGAAGATATTGCAAACTTCTGCTCTCTCCATACTAGAATGAATTTTCTTGAAGACCTGGTTGAAATGAATCATTCATTGGACTCTTCCAGATTCGTGAAGATAGAAAAGGGTATGGAACATCTCAATGAAGGGATGAAGCACTTGTATTTCATGATAAAAAATTCTCACTGCCCTAATGAAGAGCAAATGACTTTCTTTGAAGGGCCGTCTGGTGGAGGCTCGGGCTCTAGAGGTAATGGAGGTCAGGAAGGGTCTAAAGGAAAATCTGTAGAGGATTACTCAACTAAGGGGGAGAAGCAGGGAAGAAGTGCAAAAGGAAAAGAAAAAGATTCTTCTGCTGGAGAGACAAGGAAGGCTGATGATGTCTACTATAGTGGAGAACAAGATGACTTCGATATTTTTTATGTTCCCACTGAACCAGTCTTGGAAGATAAAGCTGGTTTCTTTGAAGCTGAGGAGGAAAGTAATTTTGAAGAATGGGAAGAGGAAGCTCAAGTGGATCCTGTTTTTGAGAAAGAGTTCCAGCAGCATCAGTCAGAGTTGAAGAGAAAAGAAGCTGAACTTAAAAAGATATCTCAGATCATTGACATGAGGAAATACATCCAAAGAACAGAAACTCTTGAAAAGCAACCTCTTCATGACATTAAAGATAAAGAAAGAAGAAGAGATGTCAAACTGAAGATTGGTGAAAAATGGGATGAAGCAAGAAGAGTTATTGATATACCTCAACTGAGTACAAACAATGATAGGGAGTTTCTACATCTTCTCGACAGGCTGGAAATTTCTAATCCAAACAATGACGTGTACATGAATGCTATCAAGACTGAAATCTCAAGGATCTCAGCTGCTTTTGACAGATCACTAAATAAAATGAGCATATTTGTATATTGTCAGAGTGAGGGATCTTTCAAGGTATCACTTTATCTGTTTGAGAATCGTTCTTTATCAGAGATTTGGGTTCTTCTCAACAAAGTCAAAAGAAGCTCAGAATTAAATGAAGTCCTTCGTGAAAGGCTAAAAGAGTTTTCTAATAGGACTAGTCCTCAAGTGGTCAACTTGCCCTTTCAAGTAAGATTCTTTAAGTCGGACTGTCTTCAAATATGCCAGCTCGATTCATAATCTCTTAAAGACTACTCTGCTAAGCATCTTGTCTGGATGGAACATCACTTAAGAACTGCTGGATACTCATCTGAGTTAAAATCTAAAGCTGCTGATCTGATTCAAGCTTACTGTAAAAAGAACATTAAAAGGTACAATCAGTTGAAGAATAAGCTAAAGTCAGTTGGAGTTCAACCAGTTAGACCAGACAGTTTCACTTCAGAAAGGGATCGTGTCTTTGACAAGGAGTTACTGCAAGAATTGGAAGAAGGTGAATTCAGAAGGGAAGACAACTGAATTCAATTAGCTCAAAACTTAATGTAATATGCTTAGATCTTTATGAATCAAGATAGACAAATGTAGTCATATGTTCAGTCTAGAGGAACATCTATCTTGTATTCACTTGTAAATTTCTTTTGGAATCTGGAAAATGTTAAATATAATCCAGAACTTTTCTGCTATTTACTTTGCATTACTGTTTATATCTTTTTCTTATTTGTTAGTTGAGTTATCCTCTAGGTATTTGTTGTTATTGTCTAACAAACAAATAGGGGTAGATTGAAAGGCATATGTCATAGCCTATTTGTTTATTCGAGGATTTAACTCAACTCAAATAAGAATGTAACAAGTAAATAGTGGTTCTATCGTCAAAGAGATCTTTCAAAGTAACATATGTCAAAGGATTAAGGAACATTGTTCATCTACAGACTTGAGGAATTAATTCACTGGAAGAAGCTCAAGAAATTGATCAAGCCTCAGTGATATAAATCAAGATTATGGATTTAATTAAGTGACAGAGATCTTGTCAAGGTATCAATTAATTACAGGGATTTAATCTGAAGAAAATCATGTTATCAAAGTCAAGACATGAAGAAACGTCACGGAAGTTAGTCATTCATGAACCAGACAGTACATCGAGTGTCAACATTGAAGTGGTGGAATTGATTCATAATTTTCAGTGATTTTCAGAAGATTGTCAGAAGAGTGGTTGTTGTTCAAGAATAGTATTAATTCTCTATTAATTAATTAAGTCATATAATTTAATTAAGAAAATAAATTATATCTGCAAAGATTAATTTATTGGTTAATTGAATTAATTGGTTAATTAATTCTGAATTAATATTATGTATTTTCAGAATTAATTTTGAATTAATATTCAATATTAATTCAGCAAGACAAACATTTGAACTGGTATGACAATTCAATTATCATACCGAAAGTCTTTCCAGTTCTTTTAAATTGTCATACCGAAAGTCTCTCCAGCTTAAAGAATTGTCTTGCCGATAGTCTTGCCAGTTCATTCAATAGTCTCACCGATTGTCTTGCTAGATCAAAGGATTGTCTTGCTAGATCAAAGGATTGTCTTGCCAGTACAATTAAATTGGATTGATTGATTACTTAAGTGGAAAGAAGCAGATCATTGAATTAAGGAACAACATTGAATATTCAACAACTCAAGAACACAGAAACAAAAATGAAGCAGAGAACTTATTATCTTCAACTGCAATATTACAGGACATTAATTTCTAGTATTTATTGTTAAATCCAAACCACTAGAAATTTTTCTCTTGTTCTTGTATAACTATCTAGCGGATCAAAATCCCTAGAACTTAATCTCAAATTGCCTTTAGCATTTGATCTTTTTATTTCAAAAATAGAAAAAATTTATGTCGAATTTATTCTAGATTTGGAATAATTTATTTGAGATTAATCCCTTGTAAACGATACCGTTGTTGTAACACCTTTCAAGTTTAATAATAGTTTTATTTAACTTGAATTTTGTTTCACTTTTTTATTCCGCATTATATTCGATTAAACGGTATAGTTTGTATTCAACCCCCCTTCTACAAACATATTGGGACCTAACAATTGGTATCAGAGCCTTCTGATTAACGAACAAATCAAGATCCTAGACTTTTGTGAATATGCAGAGAGATGTTTGTTGAAGAACTATCTCAGGACAACTCCTGATATCAAAGAGATCAGAAGAAATTGAAAATTGAAGCCAAGTCAAAGATCTAAAACTACTTAAATTCTGAAGTTTATACAGACTGAAGCGGTTATCAAAAGTTAAAGATGGTAAAGCTGAAAGGACTATAAGTTATAGTTATCTAGTCAAATTCTCATACATTTGTACTTAATGTTTTTGACATCATCAAATATCTGTTGAACTTGTATATTATGCTAATTTACAAGTTGGGGGAGATTGTTAGATATATTTGATAATGTCATGTGTAATATGATTTGTGTTTAGTTTTCAGATCTTACCTTACTGGACAAATCAATACTTAACTGGAAATCAGCACTTATACTGAAGACAGAACTTAAGATATCAGAACTTAAGTTATCAGAACTTAAGGTTCAGAAGATATTATCAGGAGATAATATCAGGACTTAAGATGACTTTCAGATAAGGCAGGCGGCTGATTGAAAGGAAAGAAGATCGAGCCTAAGACAGAAAGAATTATGCATGAAGAAGGAATTCTATGAAGAATAGAATACTTGGAAGAAAAGATAACTGGTTGATATATTTTAGGAAGCAGAATTATATTCCATATCAATTAGAAGATTATCTTGTAACCGTGTAGTATATAAATACAGGCATAGAGTTTACACTATAAGTGTTACGATTATCGAAGTTATTATTCTTTGTAACTCTAGCAGCTCTCGTGATAATTTGTTCATCACTGAGAGAGGACTGTTCCATATTGTAACAGAGTTTATTGTGTTGAATAAAATCTATTTTCTGTTACTTGAGTTCTTATATTCGATTTGATTGTGCTAAACACTGTATTCAACCCCCTTCTATAGTGTGTTTGACCTAACAATAAAGCAGAACTATTTTAAATACTAACAATACGTTACGAGAGAGTTTAGAAATGTTTACAATATATCTCGAGAAAGGTTCAGAAGTACTTTCCTTATCTCAAATGATTCCAACTTTACTTGTACTTGTCTAATGATTCCATTCAACAACCACTTGTCTACTTTTCCTATGCCTCGCTTGTATTCACCAATCATTTGCTTTATTTTCTACGCATCGATTCCATTTCTGATCACCTGCTTCCCTTTTTCTACACCTCGCTTACTCTGCTAGGCAATGATAAGTATCTATCAATATTCATCTCATGTTATTCAAATCTTCACATAGACGTCATAAGATTTCATCTACCCTTCGTTTCACCCAAATCCGATTTACGGATTGAAAGTTACGATTAAAACAGCCAGACAATGCACATATACACATATAACACATCAATCAGTTCACATATAGCACATAACACGTAAGAGATTCGATGAAAATACTTTTCCAAATAAGCTTTGATGTCAAAATGATTTTTTGGATATTTAATACAATTTTTTGAACATTTTTCAGAATTAAAACGATTCGTTGAATTATTTATAAACAATTAATCAGGGTTCGAATATCCGAATCTGACTTTAAAATCATTTTATAATAATTATCGAGCCTTAAAAACAATTTAAAATAATAATTTAAAGCTCGAAACTATTTTTCAGAATTTTTAAATCAAAAGAAATAATTAAATCCAATTAAATAATCAATTAAAATTAGATAATAAGTAATTAAAATAATTAATCAATTAATATTTACATTAATTGACTAATAAATAATTATTTATTAACTAATATTAATTAATTACAAAATTCAGATTTATTTTTGGATTACAAAAAATCAGAATTAAAAATTATGAATTTTGGAATTAAAAATGAATTTTAGAAATTAAATAATGAATTTATAAATTTATTTTAAAAATAAATATCCAGAAACAGGTTTCAGATTTTGAATTAAGGAAGAATTGGATTAAACCCAGGTTGTAACCGGGTCACAATCCGGGTCACCAAGAACTCAGGCGAGTTGGGAAGAACACCGCCGGAATTCTGGGTTTTCCAGAATCAAACCCAGAATTCCGGCCGGCGAGCCCCAACTCCGGCCAAGTTCCGGTGATTCACAGGCAAGCAATACAACACGGTTTCAAGTGTTTTTCAGTCCAAATCCATTCAGTAACATTCCAGCAATTCATATCAGACCAAAACAATCCTAATCGAAGTGTCAAGCTTCGTCTCCGGTGAAATTCAATAAATCCGGCCACAACTCCGGCCAAGAATTCGATTATGCTCAATACTTAACCAACATTAATGAATTATATACCAAAATGAAGGTAATACACTGTACAACCAATTACTAGCAACCATATAAGCAAACAATCATCAATGAATCCAGAAAATCAAATTGAAATTGTACAAAAACTCAAGAATTCAGTTTGACTTAAAACAACATCAATATCATACAAACTATATACCAAAATGATCCGTGTAATATCAGGAATGATAAACAAGCATAAAAATATTCAAACAACCCTTATAAATCAAAAACCGAATTTGAGTTAAAATAAATAAAAAATTAAAATTATGAAATTGAAAAAGAGTTAACCTTATTCGAAGATTTTTATATGGATACGATCGTCTTGCCGAGAGCTTCGTTTTGACTATTTATACGCCTTCATCGAATTTCAATAACGTCTTCAAATTCTCGTTTGATTGCGAAGAACACGAAGAACACGGTTCGTTTTCTCTGAATAATTATCTATTTTTACTGTATAATAATGTTTATCTGTACAAAATACAATATTGTATTGGCTATTTATATTTACGGAATATTGGTACCCCACTGGATCATATCGGATATTAAATATAACGTTTATTTGAGAAAACAGATCCAAAACGGTACCGGTGTTAGGTTAATTATCCAAATCTGTATATTTTGTATTGCAGTCTTGGTCTCAGCACTTTGGTTACATGTATTACAAGAAAATAGTTATAATAGTTTAATAAAAAGATCCCATTTCTCGAAAATACGGGTTTTATCGATTTACCGAAACAAATTTTGTATCGAAAATATTACGCCGGGACCCGCACGGGAAAAACCGTACGCCGGATCGAGAAAGTCAATACATGGAAAATGCTCGGAATATTGCAATTAGGTTAGGAAGGAGTTTTCAGAAGAGTTTCGGGTTATAAAAACATAAGAACGGGTGAAGTCAGTTGGTTCCCGATTGTACATAATAGTTTTCAATTACTCGGAAAAATAATTTATTAAATCCATAAACCTTTTATAAAATCCTAAAATAACATAAAAATAATTGGAAAAATATCACAATTATCTATATTTTATTTTGGACCTATAAAAATTAAAATACTCAAATTCTATCATATTTACACATCCAAACACAAATACCACTTAACAGATAATTCACCAAAATTCATATAATAATCACCGAATATTTATTTATTGATAAAAATAATTACACTATATATCCCGGATATTACATCCTTCCCCCTTAAAAGGATTCTGTCCCCAGAATCACTTAAGCAATAACTCAGGGTACCATTTTACGCATAACACTTTCTAAACCTGTTATTCCCAGTGGACTAACAATGAGATTTACAGCAGGGGGTTGAATGTAAATCTCAAAACTTTTTCAAGTTTTTAGCAGTTTCTAAGGCTAAGTGTTTTTGAGAGCAAGTGTGTGTGAATTGCTTGAAGCTAATGCAGACAGATATATATTCAAACACAAATGTAAAGAACACAGAGAACTTAAAAACTTTTCTGGTGGATTTGTTGTTCCACCAGAGATGTGTTATTTCAGAAAATCTGTGATTCAAAGAATTAAATCACAGCTGCTTCCTAGTACAAACTAGATGATTTTCTCTATGGATTTTTCTAAACAGCTCTGGAAAAATTCACATCTAATTACTAGCTGCTACTTGGTTTATATATCACCAAGTTTACAAGTGAAGACAAAACTGTAAAATACAATTAAAAAGGCTCTTCACATGTTTCTTCTTCATTTCTCTATCCAATGCAATTTAGGCTTAGCTGTTAATCTTTGAATACTTCCTTGTTTGCACCAGAATGGAAATGCTGCATTTTCTTGATTCCTCCTAGAGGCTTCCACATTCCAGTTTGTCTCTGTCAACCCATGTGCCTCTGTCAGCTTATGAATTGTCACTATCAACTGCTAATGAACTAAGCATCCGTTGAAGCTTTCATCCATTGATGCCTTATCCGTTGAGGCTTTATCCGTTGAAACTTTATCCGTTGATGCATTAGCAGTTGAAGTCTTTATCCGTTGAAGCACTTATCCATTGATGGATATTATCCGTTCAAGCTTTAGAGACATCCGTTGAAGCTTTGTTTCTTATCCGTTGAAGGTCTTCAATATCAGTTGATACTTCTTCACTTATACAAAATTACAAGGCATGAAATATTTACAATTAGCCCTCCTATTTGCATATCCACTAGTAGTCAACATGACTGATAATTTCCTATAACATCTAAGAATTACAACTTGAATCCAGAGAATGAAATGTGCTACAATACTAAACTTATTGCTAAGTAAAGCTACTCCTTCAACAGATAGCCAAGATGGTCTTATCCATTGAGGCTACAAACACTAGATTTCTACTTAGGTGTTTTGTTTAACTTATCATCAAACTAATACACATATTCCTAACAATCTCCCCCTATTTATGTCTACTAGAACTGTAGGCATAAATTTGGGTTTAGCTTGATGATAACAAAACACTTGACAAATATATTAACTGTAATAAAGCAGAAATTCAAAAGTGCTGCAAAAATGTGTATGCTGAGATGGAATTGAAGAATTACATTGTTTCCATGGGTGCTCCTTTAGCCTGAGCAGATTAATTTCTTTTCCTTTGATCCCTTGTTTTCTTTCCTAGCCTCCTGTCATTCTCCTCTATTTGAAGTTGAATTTGTCTGTAGAATTCAGCTTCATCTTCTTCATGATGTCCAACTTAGATTGCATATCCTTGAGAGTTTAATTATTGGCAATCTTGAGCTGATCTTCAAGTCTGAAAAATCTTCTGACTCCTTTGTTGTCTCTGAACTCCATCAACCAATGAGGTGATTTGTGAACTGTAATTCCTCTTTCTTGAATGAGTAATGTACTAGGCAAGGCATTGGGCTCCCACCAAGTTTTCCTTATCTTGGCAATCTTGTTGAGAATCTCAGTCTTGGCAGTCCTGGTAAAGCCAGAATCCCTTTGTATGGCTGAGTAGACTCTAACCAAGGTAGAGTAGCCTTCATTCAGAATCCTGTAGAGAGGCCAAGTTCTTTCCCCACTTCCTTTGTATTTGAACACTAGTCTTTCTGGCAGCTGTCTATAGGCAGCTATTCCCCTTACTTCCTCCAGCTCATCCAGATAGAGTTCAATGTCTGAATATTCTTTTATGTCACAAATGTGAACATAATCATCCTTAGAGGCTTGTGGCTTAGGCTTAGGCTTCTGAGTGAATTTGATTGAGGTTTTAGAAGGTGTTGATTTGATTCTTCTTTTCTGCTTCTTTGATGGTGGAGAAGAGGTTAAGAAGGTGGGCAATTTGATGGTGTCCCAATCAATTGGTTCCTCCTTAGGAATGATTGTTTCACCATGAATGTTTATGAAGGGGTCAGGCACAATGGGTTCAGGAATAGAAGGTAGTGGTTTGGATTTTGATTGGGTTTCTTCAGTCTCATCTACCATCTTTCTCTTTGCATTGGCCTTCTTTCTGTTCCCTTTCTGCCATTCCTCTCTTTCCTTACTTCTTTCTTCCATATCATTATCAACCATGTCCCCCATACCTTTATCTTCACTTTTGTCTTCAATTTCTTTCTTTTCTTCAGCTTGACTTGACTTTAGCTATTTTTCAAGCTTTGCTTGTGCTCTTTTGTCAGCCTTTAGCTTTTTGGCTTCTTCCTTCAACCTTCTGGCTTCTTCCCTCTTGGCTATTGGGAATTTGGGATGTCCTTGCATCACACAAATGCTCTTTCCCTCTCTAAAGATAATAGCCATGTTCCTCCTTTCAGCCACATCCATGGTCTCTTTGTGATTTATGATACTTTCACCCAAAACCCTTTCTTCATCAGGCTTTGGAAGAGGAAAATCCACTTCTTTCATCTGAGCAAGGCTTAGAGGATTCTTTGTAGAGTCCTTATTGGATCTGTTGTTGGGCTTGAGAACCATAGGTTTCAGATTCTTGGAAGAAGTCTCTCCAACCTTATTCCTCCTTACTAGCTTGAGCTCCATAATAATTGGTTCCACCTTTGTGCTATGCTTCACAGATTGTGAGTTAGAAGTTGTAGAACCAAAAATTTGTTGCATCTTTTCATCAATTTTCCTCCTTTGCTCTTTGACTTGCAATTCAGCTGCTTCTATCTGGATTAGATCAATTCCATCAAGCTTTCCTTTGATTTGAATAGTTGGAGAAGTGGTGATGGCAAGAACTAGCACTTGAGATATTTGAACTGTTGTTGATGGCTCTCCTTCCCCTTCCCTTTTATTCTCCCCCTTTTTGTTATCATCAGGGGTAGGGGTCAAGCCTTGTGCTTTTGCCAGCTGCATTAGTAGATTTGTCTGAGTTTGTTGATTCTGAAGAATGGTGACCATAGAGTCTTCAATGATCTGAACTCTGTCTTCCAACCCAGCCAGCCTCTTGTTAGCATCAGATGCTTTCCTCAGTCTCCCCAACAAATCTTGCATAGTACCATAAGGCATGACTGAATCCAACTTCTCAGCATTATAGGATTTCAGATCAGCAATGTCCTGCTTGAGTTCATCCACACTTAGATTCTGTTTGAAATGCTGCAACTGCAAGAGATGCAGAGAGTCCAGATGAGCTTGAAGAATTGCCTTGGTACCAGCATCTGTAGTCTCCTGAAGGGCCTTCTGAATAGTCATTACTTGCCTGACCAAAGTTACACCAAACTCTCCTGGTGTAGATGCCTTTGCCCATGCCCAATCAGGGAGATCTGGAACAGAACTTGGGCCTGCTTCTCCCCCTAAGTTCATGCTCTCATCCAAAGAATTAGAGTCATCATCATTAGAATTTACTCCAAATTCTTCAGATGGCTCACCAGCTTGAGAAGGAAGCCTGTTAACAGCAGCTTTATCTCTGAGAAGAGATTCTGAAGTGTGTACAATGTTTAAAGTCTGTTCTGCCTCCACATTGCCCTGAGCAGCCAACAATTGATAGGCTGGAACAGGTTGAGTACAAGTGTCAGCATCCAAGGAAATGTTATCAATTACAGCTTTGTAATGTTGCTGAAATTATCTTCCCTTGTCTGCATCATTCATAATTATTGACTCACTAGCAATGGCTGGATCCACCCTTATAGCTTCTGTACCTGCCTTTCTCTCATTTTCTCTATTTTCTTGCATTAGGGGCTCCCCCTGGCTCACACACACCCTCACACCCTCACCCTCACCTTCTAAGGTGGCACTCCCCTCACTCACTTTTGCCATGCTGGAAGAAATAGCATGCATATGGTGACTCTCAACCTCTCCTTTTTCCTGGGAGCAACCCAGCCTCTCACTCAAATTATCACTCCCTTCCCTCAAACCTAAAAGTGATTGTACAGTAACCATGTCCTCTACAGTTGGAATTGTTTCTGTTATATGTATAGAGACCATCAACAGATAGGGAGTATCCGTTGAAGTGGAAACTGATGGTATCAACGGATAACTGATGTTAAGCTTATCCGTCGAAGAACAACCACTTGTCAACGGATGAGAGATATCCGTTGAAGAAGGAAAAGATGTAGATATAGAAAGTGACATAATTGTTGAATCTGTGTGAATTGATTTTAAGTGAGGTGACACAGATTCTTCAACTATATCTGAAAGAATTGGCTGATGATCCAACAAATCATCTAAAAGATGATGATCATCAGGTTTTGAGTGGGGCTCCTCCCTGAGTTTTAATGAGGGAGAATCAGGAAGTGATGTGAATATCATATCCACATCCAGAGAGGGTGATGGATAGTTTGATGATGGATGTGTTTCTATTATGAGAGAATGGGGCTGTGACTCCACATTTGCTGGAGTCACATAAAGCTGAATTTGAGAAGGCAAAGATACAGGTGGATGTATCTGTGCTGTGTGTGCCCCTTGTGTGGAAACTAGGGTCTTGGCCTTCTTTTTCCTTGAAAAGGCTTTTATTGGTAAATTTGTGGCTTCAGTGTCCCTCCCTCTTTTGTTCTGTATCCCTGGTTGGGGACTATTTTCAATAGTTGCACCCTTTTGGGAGGATGCAACTAGGGATGTGTTTGACTCCTTTTGAACCACCACAGTCTTTTGAGAGACTGTGGCTTGGCTGGATGGGGTACCACTCACCTCTCCCACCTTATCCTGGGGGGTTTCTTGATGTTCACCCCTCCCCTCACCACTCACAACCCTGTTCACTCCCTTCAGGGTTTATGGTAGTTGTTACAACTGTTGTCTTTTGAGAGACAACAGAGGTGGTTTTCTTTGGCTTGTGTTTTGAAATTTTAGTTTTGGTGGCTTTGGTAGGAACCTGTTTGGACAAAGACACAGATTCCATTGCCATACTACAAGGCAAAGAAACAATGGGGTTGGAAACAGTAGGAGTTATAGAAGTGTTTACCTCACTTACCTGTGGTGCATTCATGATTGGAAAATATACCAATGGCACCTGGCTGTTGAGGTTCATTCTCAAAAGGTCTGCAAGGACCCTTTTCTCTTGTGCCCAGCATTTGAGTTTATTGTTCTCATTAGATATAACCAATCCTTCAGCAACATGGTTAGCCAATAACATAAAGAATCTAGCATAGTAGATGTTATGTGGTCTATTAGCTTTGTTACCTAATCTGGAACCTAATTCTAGCATGACACAGTTGCTAAAATTAAAGTACCTATCAGAAACTAGCATATAGAGCATATTGACAAGAGATGAAGTTATGGCATCAAAATTGCTAATCTTCCCAGAAAAAACCTTGATAAAGGCATCTCCAAGAAAACTCCATTCTTTCCTAAGGCCCTTCCTTCTAATACTACCTAAACTAGCAGAATCAAAAGCATAGCCTATGGAATATAACATAGCAGATACATCTTTATCAGTGTGTGGTGTCATGGCATTATTCTCAGGCAACTTAAAGTAAGACTGTATATCATCACAGTTAATGCAATAATCCTTACCTTTGAGAGAGAAGGCAATAGTCATATCTGTGGAGTTGAACTCTACAGTTATCCAAATCTCCTCAATCACCTCACAGTAGATGGTTGGGGCTTCCAACATTGTATAGCTTAGTTTGCAGTTTTTGATGAAGTCCATCATCTTGTGATAATCAGAATGGGCTTCATTCTTTTCAACCAAGGCTACGAAATTATTCTTTTCATAAACAAATCCATATTGAGACATAATTTTGACTACTGGTGCCATTGTTGTGAGTAGAGGTTGCAGAGAAAAACTTGATAATTTTGGGAGAGAAGGAGAATAAAAATTGCAAGAAAGCGTAAAGTGAAAATAAGAATTCAATGGGCTTTTATACTTTCTTGAATTAAAACGTAAATAAAATGATTAAATGATACTTTTAAACAAATTACAGCCGTTTAAGAATAAAGAAAACTGTAGAAATTCTGAAAACTGCCTTTAATACAAATACATACAACAGTGTATATCTGTATCAACGGTTAAGGAAAAGAATCAACGGCTGTGACTCACTTAAAGTAACTGATGTGACACTTCAACGGATAAGGTAAATAGTTATCCGTTGAAGATCAACACTATTTTATCCGTCGAGGGATAAAATTACCAGAAATGTATTTGTCTTTCAACGGATAATGAACATCCGTTGATAGAATAATTTTGGCTTTCAACGGATAGGGAATATCCGTTGATAGAATAAGTCTTACTTAAAGCCAACTTTGTTCTTGCAGCAAATTCATTTCAGGCTTCAAGGCAGATTATATAGAGGACATAAATTTATGAATAATTAAGCATACCTAGCTCACTTACTAATCTTGTGAATGTTGATTCATCAAGTGGCTTGGTAAATATGTCTGCAATCTGCTTTTTACTTGGAACAAAATGAAGTTCCACTGTACCTTTCATCACATGTTCCCTAATGAAGTGGTACTTGATGTCAATGTGCTTGGTTCTTGAGTGCTGCACTGGATTTTCAGTAATGGCAATGGCACTTGTATTGTCACAGAATATAGGAATTTTGTCAACAGTTAGTCCATAGTCAAATAGTTGATTCCTCATCCATAGTATTTGTGCACAGCAACTACCAGCAACAATGTACTCAGCTTCAGCTGTTGATGTAGAAACATAATTTTGCTTCTTGCTGAACCATGACACAAACTTGTTCCCTAGAAATTGACAGGTGCCAGTTGTGCTTTTCCTGTCTATTTTACAGCCTGCATAATCTGCATCTGAGTAGCCAATTAGATCAAAACTAGACTCTCTAGGGTACCAAATTCCTAGATTTGGAGTCCCTTTGAGATATCTGAAGATTCTTTTAATAGCCACTAAGTGAGATTCTTTAGGGTCAGCTTGAAATCTAGCACAGAGACATGTAGAAAACATTATATCAGGTCTACTAGCAGTTAAATATAAAAGTGAGCCAACCATGCCTCTATAACTTGAAATATCCACAGACTTTTCAGCCTTGTTTAATTCAAGCTTGGTGGCAGTGGCCATGGGAGTTTTTGCAGATGAACAGTCCATTAAGTCAAACTTCTTTAAAAGATCATAAATATATTTAGTTTGACTAATGAAAATTCCACCACTAACTTGTTTAACTTGTAAACCATGAAAATAAGTTAGCTCTCCCATCATGCTCATTTCATATTTACTTTGCATTAACTTAGCAAACTTTTTACAAAGCTTATCATCAGTAGATCCAAATATAATATCATCTACATAAATTTGAACAAGTATAGTAGAGCCATTAACATTTCTAAAGAAAAGAGTTTTATCAACAGTACCTCTTGTGAAGTGATTATCTAGAAGAAATTTTGACAAAGTCTCATACCAGGCTCTAGGTGCTTGCTTTAGTCCATAGAGTGCTTTCAACAGATAATACACATAGTCTGAAAAGTTTGGATCTTCAAATCCTGGAGGTTGGCTTACATAAACTTCTTCCTCCAATTCCCCATTTAGAAATGCACTCTTGACATCCATTTGATAGACTTTGAAATTGGCATGGGCTGCATAGGCTAGAAAGATTTCGATGGCTTTAAGTCTGGAAACTAGAGCAAATGTTTCATCAAAATCTATTCCCTCTTGTTGAGAATAGCCTTTACCAACCAATCTGGCTTTATTCCTTATGACAATGCCATTTTCATCCATCTTGTTTCTGAATACCCATTTTGTGTCAATAGAACTCTTGTTCTTTGGCTTGGGTACCAGTGTTAGGGCGAAAATACGCGCTAATATTCACGCAAGTATACGCGTTCGCAAGTAGTATAAGATATAAATCAGATTCGTTCCCAAAGAGACTGGTTTAGGTTAAGTTCAATTTATGCACATATGCAACAATGTATGGTTATCGCTCAATGCTAAGACAAATAACAAATTGGGTTTTTATTAAACTAAGAGATTATACTAAATAACATTAACTAAGAGAATTGAGGTTGAATTACTATATATGACAAACATGGGATTCTAACTTCATTAAATACTTCGTTCAATAGCCTTATTATTTTTAACCTAAGCATGTGATGGTGATGACACTAATCAGATAACACGAAACTGATAAACGCCAACTTTCGTTGCACGAGTACCATTCTACCAGACATCCACAAAAGAGATAGAAGCTGAATAAGCACCAATTATATTGAGACCCTATATGTCTATAGAATTTGACAACATAACGGTTTAAGAACAAGTTATCTATCTTGATTACATAGGGCAAGTAAAACGGTTAGAGTTACCTATGAATCATGCATACACATACATGAACCTATGCTAGCATGGCAAGTTCTAAACCTCTATATTCACTGTCGCTTCAATAGAGATTAACACGCTATCTTATATGTTAGCTACGCATATAAGACGAATAAGCACAACCATACTAGGATATCAATCAATCACCACACACCAAGATATCGAAATAATTAACTATTGAAATCCATAAGTAAATCCGCTAGAATCCCATGACAACAATTAGCCCATAATCGAACTCATCGTCACCATGGGTTCCAATGAAAACATGGTATAAACAAGGTCTTAATAAACTAAACAATAATCAAAGTACGAATAAACGAGATCTAGGTTCAACAAGAACGAAAACGAGCATCCAAAGTTACAACTAATTCAAAGAATCACAAGTTGAAAACAAGATCTTCTTTTTCGGAGTTGTTCTGTGCTTCTAGGTCTTCTCCTTGGTATCCCAATCTTCCCGGATGATGAAAACCCTTTTTTACGTATATATACGCCCCTAGTGGACCTGGACCCTTAAAATCGTCAAATTCTACTCAAAAAAGGCTTTTCAGCGAAATCAGCGACCAGCCGCCTCCTGAGCGGCCGCTCAGATCTCCTGAGCGGGCGCTCAGCTCTCTGAGCGGGCGCTCAGCTCTGCTGAGCGGGCGCTCAGCCACTGACTGGAAAAATATTCTGATGAATCTTGTTTTGACCATAACTTGAGTTCTACTCGTCAGAATTAGGCGATTCAACTGCCCACGCGAAGCTATTGAGATTATCTACAACTTGAAAATGGCCTTGGCTTCCAATTCTGATCACTTTTCATCATATTTCCTTTAAAAGCTCTTTTCTTCATTTAACTGATACCTGAAATGCAATAACACAAAAACACATCAAAATACCAACAACTTGAGTCCAAAACACCAATTTAAGCTTGTAATAAAGCATTCCAAGTGGATATAAAATCCACTTATCACACCCCCAAACTTGAATCGATCCTTGTCCTCAAGCATAAACAGACTCAAAACTACAAAACAAACCTAATGCATGAATGCAACTATGTGAATGCAACTAAATGATAATGCAATCGATCCCCTCAGAATAACCATAACCAAATGAATAAGCCAATGCCTCTAAAAATGCAATGACTTTAAACAGAGTTCGAATAAATCCCACAAACCAAATCATAAACCAGAAACGTGCATGTGTGGATGCTTAACAGATATACTCTCGATACTAGATCAATAACCATAACTTATCTATCATCGAAACAATCAAAGTTTATAAACAGAATAGACAATAAACGCATTATGACTCACAACACCTCCTTTCTACTAGAGTTATACAAGGATTCACACTATTATTGAACACATAGCAAAGATGCTTATTTGATCGTGCAATGAATGAGGTCCCAAAAGACTTATACAATAATACCCATGTAGCGAGCGTTAGGTTAGCGGATCCCAGACTATAAAAGTCTTAGGTCACTAGGCACAAAGTCCCCTAGAACTTAATAACTCGAGTATTAAAGAGCTCACTCTTGATCAATTGTGCATAAACACATACTTTTTTTCTTTCTTTTTTTTCTTCTTTTTTTTCTTTTTTTTTCTTTTTTTTCCTTTTTTTTCAACAATTTCTGAATGAGTGCGTTTCGCTCCATCTCATTCAACCCTAGACTACTCATAAAAATATGAGTCGGCTACTAGCCATTTGACACCTAGCCTTACAACAACTAGCAATGAAATCCAAGTTTTTCTCCAGATAAAAAGAATTAGTGTTTTTACGTCATTACGAGAATATCACAAATTCTAAATATAACCAAGTGATTAAATCTCAACAAAAAACAAGTATGATCATGATCTAGATCAAAAGCAACCCTATAAGACTTTGTGAAAATATTTATTTCTGGCATGCAAATCAATTCATTAAGACTTAAACATCCCTCTATTCCTCATCACCACACTCAAATCAACATCAACTTATCCAATATCATAGTTCATCTTAAGGGATCATGCTAAATATGCATGTAAATGCAACTATATGAAATTACATAAAAACAAACAAATATGTCCTAAATAAACAATCATGCAAAAATATGAATGAACTACAACTAAACATGCAACATAAATCTATATGAATCTATATGGACACACACTACTAATCCTTACATTATCACCCCCAAACTTAAATTTTTCAATGTCCTCATTGAAGGTAATAATAAGGATTTCAGGCATACCTAATTAGCGGGAGATTCACCCTCGTCGGGTGGAGGATCAGGTGGCCAATCAACCTCGCCACTAGTGTCTCAGAAAATAGTACCAAAAGCATGTGTCAAATCTTCAGCAAAATGACGGTGAATGTCGTGCATGGCCTCCATACGCCTAATTACTCGCCTGTACTGCTCGTCACCAACACCAGTCCTATCAACTACCTGCTACACATGAGAAGAACCCTTTATAGGCACTGGAGGATCCGTTCGGCTACCCTCTACATAATCAAAGATATATCCCAACCCCTTGTCAGGGGGTGCACCTAAGAATGAATAACTCAAGTCATCTGGCTGTCGGTTGAGCTCAAGTATGGGAGCTTCTTGAGTAAATGGTTCAAAACGCTCCTGAGAAATTTTTAGCTCTGCTAACCCAAGAGAATCGAATGGCATATCCAACTTCTTCTTCCACAGAGGTGCATTCAAAACCTGAATTTGCTCTACTTTAAAGCACTCCTTTTTAGCTGTGGGTACTTTTATTTCCTTGAACACATTGAAAGTGACCTTCTGATCATGAACCTTCATCGTAAGCTCTCCTTTTTGCACATCGATCATAGTTCGGCCTGTAGCCAAGAATGGTCTTCCCAAGATAATGGGAATCTTCTTATCTTCCTCGAAATCAAGAATTACAAAGTCAGCAGGGAAGAAGAGTTTATCCACCTTAACCAAGACATCCTCCACTATACCTCGTGGATAAGCGATGGAACGGTCAGCTAGTTGCAATGACATGTATGTTGGTTTCGGCTCAGGCAGACCAAACTTCTTGAAGATAGATAAGGGCATCAGATTGATGCTAGCTCCTAAATCACATAAACACTTGTCGAACGACAAGTTTCCGATGGTGCAAGGAATAGTGAAGCTTCCAGGATCTTTAAGCTTCGGAGGCAACTTCTGTTGCAGCACAGCACTGCATTCCTCCGTTAGAGCAACGGTCTCTAAGTCATCGAGCTTCACTTTCCGAGAGAGAATACCTTTCATTAACCTCGCATAGCTAGGCATCTGTTCAAGAGCTTCAGCGAAAGGTATGTTGATATGAAGTTTCTTGAACACCTCCAGAAACTTCTCAAACTGCTTATCCAGCTTTTTCTTCTGCAGCCTTTTAGGAAAAGGAGGTGGAGGATAGATCTGCTTCTCCCCTGTATTACCCTCAGGAGGAGTGTGTTCCACAGTAGTCTTCCTTGGTTCCACCTCTGCTTCCTTCTGCACTTCTTCTTTAGCCACAACTGCATTTTCTGAATCTTGAGATTTTTCAGGCTCTTCGTCTTGCTGAATTTGGGGGCTTGCGACCTTTCCAGACCTTAAGGTGATGGCGTTCACATGTTCTTCAACTTTCTTCTATCCTGGATTGGCTTCTATATCACTAGAAAGCGTTCCTGGTGGTCGATTCAATAAGGCATTAGCAATTTGCCCTATTTGGTTCTCCAGATTCTGGATAGAAATAGCCTGGCTTTGGCATATAAGAGCCTGGTTTTTGCACATAAGTCTCAACTCCTCCAATTCAGATTTTTCATTCAAAGATAGACCTGCATCATGAGTTTGTTGTTGAAGTTGGAGTTGTTGTCTTGGTGTAAATTGTTGCTGAAAACCAGGAGGGTTAAATAGCTTATTTCCAAACTGCTGGAATGGCTGTTGCATCACATTCTGATTGTTGCTCCAGCTGAAGTTAGGATGATTCCAGTTGTCAGGATGATAAGTGTCTGGAACTGGTTGCTGCGATCTCTGAAAGTTGCTCACAAACTGAGCTGAGTCGCTAGATATAGCGCATTGTTCTGTCATATGCGGACCTGCACACAGCTCACAAACAGTAATTATCTGCTTAACACCATAGTTAGCCAGAGAATCGATCTTCATAGACAATGCCTTTAGTTGAGCAGTGATAGCTGTAGCTGTATCCACTTCAAGAACTCCTGCTACCTTGCCCTGTGGATATCTCTGGGTTGGATACTGATATTCATTAGCAGCCATCAGTTCAATTAGATCATAAGCTTCCTTATAGCTCTTTGCCCATAATGCTCCGCCTGATGCTGCATCGATCATGGGTCTGGAATGTGCTCCCAACCCATTATAAAAACAAGTGATGATCATCCAATCAGGAATTCCATGATGAGGACACTTCCTAAGCATCTCCTTGTAGCGCTCCCAAGCTTCACTTAGCGATTCTCCCGTTTGCTGCGCAAATTGAGTAATAGCATTCCTGAGTGCAGCTGTCTTCGCCATAGGGAAAAATTTAGTAAGAAACTTCTGAGCAAGATCTTCCCAAGTAGTAATCGAACCAGCTGGTAGAGAGTGTAACCAGCTCTTAGCCTTGTCCTTCAGAGAGAATGGGAACAGTCTCAGCTTCACAGCATCTTCAGAAACACCGTTGAACTTGAAGGTGTCGCATATTTCAATGAAATCCCTAATGTGTGTATTGGGATCTTCCGTTGGAGAACCCCCAAACTGGACTAAAGTCTGTACCCATTGAATTATGCCAGGCTTGATCTCAAAGGTATTAGCTGTGATAGCTGGCCGGACAATGCTAGATTGAATGTCATTGATCTTGGGTTGAGAAAAATCCATCAAGGCTTTCGTTCGTGCTGCTGGATCTCCCATTGTAATGAGTACCTAAAACACAAACAAATAAACCGTGAAAGTCAAAGAATCCGAGTTAGTGAACTTTAACGACCACTGATGACAAGCACATAAACTAAAAATTAACACCGAGTCCTCGGCAGCGGCGCCAAAAACTTGTTAGGGCAAAAATACGCGCTAATATTCACGCAAGTATACGCGTTCGCAAGTAGTATAAGATATAAATCAGATTCGTTCCCACAGAGACTGGTTTAGGTTAAGTTCAATTTATGCACCTATGCAACAATGTATGGTTATCGCTCAATGCTAAGACAAATAACAAATTGGGTTTTTATTAAACTAAGAGATTATACTAAATAACATTAACTAAGAGAACTGAGGTTGAATTACTATATATGACAAGCATGGGATTCTAACTTCATTAAATACTTCGTTCAATAGCCTTATTATTTTTAACCTTAGCATTTGATGGTGATGACACTAATCAGATAACACGAAACTGATAAACGCCAACTTTCGTTGCACGAGTACCATTCTACCAGACATCCACAAAAGAGATAGAAGCTGAATAGGCACCAATTATATTGAGACCCTATATGTCTATAGAATTTGACAACATAACGGTTTAAGAACAAGTTATCTATCTTGATTACATAGGGCAAGTAAAACGGTTAGAGTTACCTACGAATCATGCATACACATATATGAACCTATGCTAGCATGGCAAGTTCTAAACCTCTATATTCACTGTCGCTTCAATAGAGATTAACATGCTATCTTATATGTTAGCTACGCACATAAGACGAATAAGCACAACCATACTAGGATATCAATCAATCACCACACACCAAGATATCGAAACAATTAACTATTGAAATCCATAAGTAAATATGCTAGAATCCCATGACAACGATTAGCCCATAATCGAACTCATCGTCACCATGGGTTCCAATGAAAGCATGGTATAAACAAGGTCTTAATAAACTAAATAATAATCAAAGTACGAATAAACGAGATCTAGGTTCAACAAGAACGAAAACGAGCATCCAAAGTTACAACTAATTCAAAGAATCACAAGTTGAAAACAAGATCTTCTTTTTCGGAGTTGTTCTGTGCTTCTAGGTCTTCTCCTTGGTATCCCAATCTTCCCGGATGATGAA
This sequence comes from Apium graveolens, assembly GCF_009905375.1. Lineage (NCBI taxonomy): Eukaryota > Viridiplantae > Streptophyta > Magnoliopsida > Apiales > Apiaceae > Apium > Apium graveolens. The sequence continues at coordinate 202,712,887 of NC_133648.1, forward strand.
AACCCTTTTTTTTAAGTATATATACGCCCATAGTGGACCTGGACCCTTAAAATCGTCAAATTCTACTAAAAAAAGACTTTTTCAGCGAAATCAGCGACCAGCCGCCTCCTGAGCGGGCGCTCAGCTCTCTGAGCGGGCGCTCAGCAGCGGGCGCTCAGCTCTCTGAGCGGGCGCTCAGCAGCGGGCGCTCAGCCACTGACTGGAAAAATATTCTGATGAATCTTGTTTTGACCATAACTTGAGTTCTACTCGTCAGAATTAGGCGATTCAACTGCCCACGCAAAGCTATTGAGATTCTCTACAACTTGACAATGGCCTTGGCTTCCAATTCTGATCACTTTTCATCATATTTCCTTTAAAAGCTCTTTTCTTCATTTAACTGATACCTGAAATGCAATAACACAAAACACATCAAAATACCAACAACTTGAGTCCAAAACACCAATTTAAGCTTGTAGTAAAGCATTCCAAGTGGATATAAAATCCACTTATCAACCAGCTTCCATACTTTGTTCCTCTCAAATTGGTTTAGCTCCTCTTGCATTTCTAAAATCCAATCTGGATCCAATAGAGCTTCTTCCACTCTCTTAGGTTCCTCCTGTGATAGAAAGCTACTATACAGACATTCATCTTGAGTAACCCTTCTAGTTTGCACTTTAGATGTAGCATCACCAATGATCAGTTCAAAAGGGTGATTCTTGGTCCATTTCCTTTGAGGTGGTAGATTAGCTCTAGATGAGGTTGCCTCAGTATTGTCATGATGTAAGATAGAATGTTGATTGGTTGAAACTCCCCCTGAGTTGCTGATCCATTGAAAGGAATTGGGAGCTCTATCAACTGATGAAGTGAATTGATTATCCGTTGACATACTGTGATCAACAGATGCTTCATTATGAACTTCAACGGATGATGCACTTTGTCTTTCAACGGATGCTGCATTGCTTCTTTCAACGGAAGCTGAATTATGACTTTCAACGGATGCAGCATTCTATGCATTATCCAAAGGCAGATTTTGAATTCTTCTTGAGATGTCTTCTTCATCATTCTCATCTTCACTATCATCACAATATATCTCAATATTGTCAAATTTGAGTCCTTCATGATGTCCCTCATCTGTTAGTCCATCAATCTTTTTATCATCAAACACAACATGCACAGATTCCATGACAATGTTGGTTCTTAGATTGTAGACCCTATATGATTTTCCAGCAGAATAACCAACAAATATTCCTTCATCAGCCTTTGCATCAAACTTCCCTTTGTGATCAGAATTATTCCTTAAGATGTAACATTTGCAACCAAAGACATGCGGAAAGTTTAAAGTTGGTTTTCTTCTCTTGAATAATTGATAGGGAGTCATGCCTTTTTCCTGATTGATTAGAGAAATATTCTGAGTGTAACATGCACAGTTAACAGCCTCAGCTCAAAAGTAAGTTGGGAGTTTTGACTCTTCAAGCATTGTCCTTGTAGCTTCAATTAGTGATCTGTTCTTACTTTCCACCACACCATTTTGTTGTGGGGTCCTTGGAGCTGAGAACTCATGCATGATCCCATTTTCTTCACATAACAACTTCATGGTTGAATTCTTGAACTCAGTTCCATTGTCACTCCTAATATTCCTTACTTTGAAATCAGGATGATTGTTGACTTGCTTGATATGATTGATAATGATTTTACTAGCTTCATCCTTTGATCCAAGAAAATAAACCCATGAAAACTTTGAGAAATCATCTACAATCACTAGGCAATATCTTTTCCTTGAAATTGATAATACATTGACTGGTCCAAAAAGATCCATGTGTAGCAGTTGTAATGGTTCATCAATTGCAGATTCAAGCTTCTTACTGAATGATACTTTCTTTTGCTTTCCTTTCTGACAAGCATCACACAGTCCATCCCTTGTGAATTCTACCAGAGACATTCATCTAACTAAGTCCTTTTTGACTAGATCATTCATTGTCTTGAAATTCAAGTGGGACAGCTTCTTGTGCCATAGCTAACTTTCAACTGAACTTGATTTGCTGAGAAGACAAGTAATAGATTCCGCATCCGTAGAGTTGAAGTCAGCTAAATACCCATTCCCTTTTCTAACTCCAGTTAGAACCACTTTATTGTCCTTCTTACTTGTGACAATATAGGCTTCAGAATTGAAGGAAACAATATTCCCTCTGTCACATAGTTGACTGATGCTCAATAAGTTGTTTGAGACCATCAACCAATGTAACTTCATCAATGATGACATTTTCTTTTGAAATCAAGCCATTTCCCATAGTGAATCCTTTGCTGTCATCTCCAAAGGTTATGCTAGGTCCAGCTCTCTCCTTAAACTCTGTGAGCAGGGTGAAATCTCCTGTCATGTGTCTTGAACAGCCACTGTCCAAGTACCATAGATTCCTTCTTTTTCCCTGCACACAATAAAATTAATCAAGTTGATTTTGGTACCCAAGTTTCCTTGGGTCCAGCCTTGTTAATCTTTTTCCTAGACTTCATTCCTCCTGCATCTTTTGACTTAGGTAACTTTGGGTCAACCTTGATCTCAGATGTGGTTGGTTGAAGTGTAGGGTTAGTCACATAATCATTTAGCACATTTGATTGAATTTGATAAGGCATAGATTGTGCAAACATGTTATTCCACATAGGCATATTGTATGGCATTTGAGGCATACTAAATGCAGTAAAATAAGGATTATTAATATATGGCATGTTTGCAAAATGTGCATGGGGATTCTGATGAGACATAACAGGCATAGCATGCAGAGGTGACATAGACATATTAGGCATGGAGGGATTTGAAGGCATGGGAGCATTTTTAACAGATTTGCAATTATCAGATAAGTGATTAACACTTTTACAATTCACATAGCTTTTTCTAGGAGCATAGTTATCAGGTGTGTAATTGTTATATTTATTAATCCCTACCTTCCCATTTCTTTTAGATTTTCTTTTAGTTTCCTTCTTATCCTCAACCAACTTAAGCCTATTTTTCAGCTGATCTAAAGTCATGTGTCCTATATTCACCTTACTGGCATCTTTGGATGTGCTAGCTCCTTCTTTGACAAAGTTCTTGAAAGTTGAATTATCCTTCTTATTGAGATTTTTATTTTTAAAATTACTTGCCTGTTTTAATTGATGAGCCTTCAACGGATGCTCTTTTTCTTCCTTCAACGGATAACTTTCATCATCCGTTGACAATCCATCAATTAATTCCAACTCCTTTTTGTTTTTCTTCCAGGCATCCTCACAGAATGATTCAATTCCCTGAACCTTGGCAATCTGAACACTAACATCCCTAGATGTTTTCCAGGCCTTGATTACCTCTTGCTCACTTTCTAAATGTTTAGAAAGAATTTCTACTTTCTTAACAGCTTCTTCTAGTTCACTCTCAACAATCAAACATTTAAGTTTAATCTTTTCAAGCTCAATTACCTGATCCTCTAACACAGCATTCCTATCACGTAAAAACACATTATTCTCTTTGATCCTAGTGTTTTCCTTGGCTAGTGATTTAAGGGAAACTCGCAAATGATATAATTCATTGGACATATCATTTATGGCTTCATTGCATTCATTTTTAGAAAGCTGAGAGAGATCAGTAGTAATTACCTGGTTACTTGATGAACTAGTTTCATTTTCATCAGAATTAGCCATCAGGGCTAGGTTGACATATTCCATATCATCATCTTCATTGACTCCATCTGCTGCCCAATCATCTTGAGTGAGAAAAGCTCTTTCCTTTTGTTTGAGCAAATCAAAATACTTCTTTTTGTAATCAACTTGCTCAAATTTCTTCTTATCAGAGGTTGGCTTCCTACACTCACTTGCAAAGTGTCCACTAATGCCACAGTTATAACATTTGAACTTGGATTTGTCCACCATGTTTTTGTTTGGCTTAGTAAATTTTGTATTTTTCCTGAACTTCATCTTTGCAAACCTCCTGGACAGAAAAGCCAGATGTTCATCAACATCATCAGAGTCATCCTGACTGGAATTGTTTTCATCCTCAGCTACTTGCTCTTTACCCTTGCTTGATTCTGATTTGCTTGTGCCAATTTTGAGACTTGGCATTGTCTTCTCCTCATTCCTGGCTCCAACCTTCTCACTGTCAGCTACCAGTGCAACTGATCCTCCTTTTCTCTTTCCCTTTTCCAACAACTCATCTTGCTCCATCTGAAGTTCATATGTCTTCAAAATTCCATATAATCTTTCAAGTGTGAACTCCTTATAATCTTGAGAATTTCTTAGAAAAACAGTCATAGGCTTCCATTCCTTTGGTAGAGACCTTAGAAATTTAAATTGGAGTCCTTGACTTGGTACATTCTGCCATACAGCTTCAATCCATTCAACAATTTCTGAAATCTGTTGAAGGTATCATTCAATGATTCTCCTTCTTCAAAATGAAAATATTCATACTGTTGAATGAGAAGCTGCATTTTGTTTTCTCTAACTTGCTCAGTGCCTTCACAGATAAGCTGCACAGTATCCCAAATTTCCTTAGCAGTTTGGCTGTTAATGACATTGTCAAACATATCTTGATCTAGGCCATTAAAAAGAATGTTCATGTCTTTCTTGTCCTTGTGAACCTCTTCAATATCTTCAACAGTCCATTCTGCTTTTGGCTTGGGAATAGACTGTCCAACAGCAACTGTTGCAGTAGCAGCTGTGGCCACTTTGTGAGGGATGTGAGGACCATTTTCAATGTAGTTGATGTAGCTTTCATCTTGAGAGAGAAGATGTAAATGCATCTTCACTTTCCAATGATGATAGTTATCTCTTTCCAAGATTGGAATCTTTACACCAATATCCTTCTTACTCATGATGTTAGCAGAATAGATCTTTAAACTCTTTCAATGTTAAGAGCTTGCTCTGATACCAATTGTTATTCCCAGTGGACTAACAATGAGATTTACAGAAGGGGGGTTGAATGTAAATCTCAAAACTTTTTCAAGTTTTGAGCAGTTTCTAAGGCTAAGTGTTTTTGAGAGCAAATGTGTGTGAATTGCTTGAAGCTAATGCAGACAGATATATATTCGAACACAAATGTAAAGAATACAGAGAACTTAAAAACTTTTCTGGTGGATTTGTTGTTCCACCAGAGATGTGTTATTTCAGAAAATCTGTGATTCAAAGAATTAAATCACAGCTGCTTCCTAGTACAAACTAGATGATTTTCTCTCTGGATTTTTCTAAACAGCTCTTGAAAAATTCACATCTAATTACTAGCTGCTACTTGGTTTATATATTACCAAGTTTACAAGTGAAGACAAAACTGTAAAATACAATCAAAAAGGCTCTTCACATGTTTCTTCTTCATTTCTCTATCCAATGCAATTTAGGCTTAGTTGTTAATCTTTGAATACTTCCTTGTTTGCACCAGAATGGAAATGCTGCATTTTCTTGATTCCTCCTAGAGGCTTCCACATTCCAATTTGTCTCTGTCAACCCATGTGCCTCTGTCAGCTTATGAATTGTCACTATCAACTGCTAATGAACTAAGCATCCGTTGAAGCTTTCATCCGTTGATGCCTTATCCGTTGAGGCTTTATCCGTTGAGGCTTTATCCGTTGAAGCTTTATCTGTTGAAGTCTTTATCCGTTGAAGCACTTATCCGTTGATGGATATTATCCGTTGAAGCTTTAGAGACATCCGTTGAAGCTTTGTTTCTTATCCGTTGAAGGTCTTTAATATCAGTTGATACTTCTTCACTTATACAAAATTACAAGGCATGAAATATTTACAATTAGCCCTCCTATTTGCATATCCACTAGTAGTCAACATGACTGATAATTTCCTACAACATCTAAGAATTACAACTTGAATCCAGAGAATGAAATGTGCTACAATACTAAACTTATTGCTAAGTAAAGCTACTCCTTCAACGGATAGCCAAGATGGTCTTATCCGTTGAGGCTACAAACACTAGATTTCTACTTAAGTGTTTTGTTTAACTTATCATCAAACTAATACACATATTCCTAACAAAACCCTAGGTTAACTTTTCAACCCTTGTGTTTCTCCACAATACTCTTACTAAATTTACAACTTTCTTTCTTAAAAATTGCTCTCTCTTTTCTATGATCTATTGGATTCTCAATATAGGACCACTCTGCCTGAAGTTCTATCGGCTAATATTCTATCGCACGCCTAGAGTATATCTTTTTAAACATTGCCACAAGAAAAACACTATGAATACATTGCATATGTGGGGGTAACGCTAATTCGTATGTTATCTTATCGACATGTTTCCAAAATTTCAAAAGATCCAACATATCTAGGACCCAGCGTTCCTTTCTTTCCGGTCATGGATGATCCCTGTTCACGGTGATATATTTAACAATATAAAATATCCTTCTTCAAACTCCGTATTCTTTCCAGCTTAATCTACATATTTTCTTTTACGATCCTGTTCCGCAGTTATCCTTTTTTGAATAGCTTCTTTTGTCTGTTGCACCATTCCGGGTCCAAGTATCTTACATTTTCCAACTTCATCCCAATATACTGGTTATCGACGTTTACGTCCATAAAGAGCTTCGTAGGTGTTGAGTGGTATTTATGACACTTTATAATGCTCTAATAAGCTTTGAATTGATGCATTTGTACTCAAGTTGTTAAGTGTTTTAACGTGTTTTCTAGTGTTTTTGCATTTCAGGCATTAATCTGTGAATCCGGTGAATTAGCATTGTTTTGGTACTAATTTGGTGTCAAGATGGTGTTGGAATAGAAGCTCGTGGAAAGCCGGCTCGAAGCAGCAAGGAAAAAGATGAAATCTGAGTTTTTCCCAGAAGGACGGCGCACCCGCGCTGTGATAGCGCACGGCCGCGCCAGGATTCCAGAAAGGCAGCGCGCCCGCGCCGGTGCAAAATTAAAGAATCCTGTTCTAATTCGATTCTAAGTGGGGAGACTTCCAGATTGCACAGGGCTGCTATATATATTCAAATAAGGTTGGTTTTAATAAGTTATCAAGCAAGAGACATACCAGAGCGCAAGGAGAGCCGTAAGAAGACGGTTCTTAGCACAATTCAATGAAGGCGAAGAAGATCTTGTTTTTACTTGTGAATCTTTGTTTTAAGTTATATTTGGATGCTAGTTTTCTTACTTGTGAACCTTACTCTTGTTTTGTACTTGGTTTTATTTATTCATTATAAAGACTACATTTGTTATACCAGGCTTTCATCGGAATCCACGTTGATGATAAGTTCGATTATGGGCTAATCGTTATCGTGGTGTTCTAGCGGATTTATTTATGGACTTATTTAGTTAAATTGTTTTGATACCTTAGTATGTGGTGATTGATTGATATCCTAATATTGGTTGTGCTTATTTGTAACACCCCCAGATCCGGGGTCGGGGATCCGGGTCGTCACGGTCTTTCTTTCCACAATATCACTTCACTTAATTAATAATAAATAACCTTATGCTGTGACCCCACACTAACACACACCACAACCCGTTATAGTCTCAGAGATGAAATTGAAATAAACACAAGTCTTTGAATCCACAATTTAAAAGTTATTACAACCCAAATGATTACTTGATAATTTACAGTTAATTGCCATTATCTGCCACAAGTTATAATTATACATAATTTGATTCTCAAAAGTAGAGTGCCTGGTCTACCAATAGATCTACCTCTGCAGCTATAGCAGCTACAACATCATCGGGAAGACGCGGGACGCTTCCCACGCGCTTGCGCTGGGTCTGCTGGAGTCTGGCCAGCTTTCCTAACTGTTGTTGTGTGATGAAGAAATAAAGCAAGAGTGAGCCTTACAGCTCGCAAGATAATATATAGTGATAACAATAATATAAGTATCTAAATGGATACTTACTAGAATCTTTTATCATGTGTAAGATAATTACTTACTAGATATAAGTAAAAACAAGGGATGAAGTTACCAGATACTTTACTACACTTATATCATTTATAAAGCTACTTGAACTATCACTGTTCAAAGTATAATGAGCTTTCAACAGTTCATCACATAGATGAGACTACAAGACAAGATTTGAATAGATTAAATCTTTGAAATATTATTAAAGGAAATGAAGTTATGATATACTTCATTAAGTTCTGATATATATATATATATCCACATATACATCTTCTTTACACATTTCCTGAAAACCTCTGTCATGTAAAGTATGAACAGAGTTTGAAACATCCAATAAATTCTGGGAAAGGAAAAGAATTTTGGCATAAACCAGGTATCTTGCTAATCAGGCAAGGATACCAATAAGTAACCTTTTCTACTAGTAGATGGACGAATTCCCCACTGGTCATCACCCTGGTCTCAATAGGACCTTATGCTGGACTGCCACTCAGCCACTTATGTATTTGATGGACTCCCACTGAGCCACTTACACTATCATGGACGCCCACTGAGCCCATGTTGCTTATGCCGACTCAATAGATGGACTTACTTCCCGAACGTTGGGTAAGTAATCAATTTATTTACCAAAACTGCAACCTTGTTGCGAATATAAAATACACCACAGAGCCGGATCCCTCAGGTTTTGAGCGAGTATTTAAATCCCCTTAAAAAGGAAGATCTTAAATATAAAAATGAGTTTTGGGATCCGCTCTAACTTTTAAAAATCATTTTGAAGACTCGAAAACACTTTAAAGAGTGTTTGGAGTAAAGCTGATTTAATGAAGTAAATCAGTCCCCAGTATATTTAGAAAATGTCTGAATATTATTATTTAAATAATATTCCCATAAAGAATAATCTTTATAAAAATAATTGAAGTAGAAGTATTAAAACTTATACTTGAAATGAGTATTAAATAACCAAAGATATACTTATACGAAAGTACTATCTTTATTTGAATAATCGAAAATAAGTTTGATTATTGACACCTTATTCTTTAATAAAATAAAGAATATATTGCAGTAATAAGCGGAGTCATAATACCTCGAATGAATATTATAAATAATATTCATAAAATAAAGGAGTCATACATCCTCAAATGAATATCCAATTAATAATCATTAAATAATATAAGCTGAGTCATAAGCCCTCGAATAATATTCGAAATAATATTCAATAAATAATATAAAGTTATTGAATAACCCTTATTCGATTAATAGTTTTGAAAACTATAACCATATATATATATATGAATATATATATATATACATATATACAAAATCTACTCGGGATCCTCGACTCCCGGTTTTAGAAAATGTTTTCACCTTTTGGGTCCTTATAATAAGGGTATATGCAAAATACTGCTAACATCTAGCATAGGTATTATCAACTGAACCAACAGATATATATATGGCAAGAATACGAAACAGGCATGCATATGTACCATATAACATGCTACAATATATCGCAAGAATCTGCTATAACAAATATGCATTTAACGCAAGATCATGCATATACACAAATACATCACAATAACAGTATAACGGATATAAAACTTTCCTGAGCGACTTGGGGTGATAAAAGGCTCGGGACGAGTTTGGTAACCTATAAACAACAAGTAAGTTGGAATTAAACCAAAGTCACTTGTAAATCTATATTTTAACTAACTTAGACTCTAACGCTTGTTTTGCGCTTATTGATTCTCTTAAGTCACTCGAGTATCCTCGGCTCCACCATTTTTAATAATTTAACCTTTACGAGTTTTAAGGCAATTCCTTCGCGAGTGTCTTACTAACTGCCTAACACACTTACCATAAATTCAACATACATTAATTAACCCTTTTTGGTCTTTAACCTATGTTTCAAAGTAAGGCGAGGGGAAAAGTTTCGTTCGCGAAACGTCGTTACTTGAAACGGTCGTTTCTACTAAACTGTGCATCGGAATCAAACGAACTACATATCAAAACGAAGCTCGTAACACAAGCTATCTAGACAAGGCAATGGTAAAAATCTAGCAGGGGGTTCTCGGGTCCTAATGTTATGCACAAAAGCAGTCCAAAGAAAATCGGACGTTATGACGGCTATGTTTACGCGATTTCCCAATTTAAAACCATTCAAAACCAACCCAATTCAACCTCAAATCAAACATACAACCAACATCCATCCTTATCCCATCATATCAGCCCCAACCAATTCAATTTTAACATTCATACTTATGCCTAAGCTTGAATTTAACTATACTACAATCTTTTAACCAAAACAACAACATTTACCATTCCATTTCAATACCATTTCAATCCCAAACTCTAAATCATAAACATTAAGCTACAATATCACCCTACTAATCAAAATCATTTTATAATACATAGGAATCTAGGGTTTGGAGATGATATACCTTCCTCGAAGTGGTGGGAGGAGCTAGGAAGCCTTAAAAAGCCTTGAGAAGTCTTAGGAATGCCTGGATCTTCAAGGAAATCAAGAAAAATTTCAAGTTAAAAATTTGAAAACACTATTCATTGTCTTCTTCATTGATTAAATGAAGAAGATTGAGAAGGAATTGATGGCTTAAACTCATGATATAGCCCTAACTAAGCATAAGGATGATTAGGGAATTAACTCACCAATTTAGGAAGCTTGGATCTTGAGTTTTGAATTTCTTGCCCTTTTGCAATATTAAAAGCGGAGAGCAAGCTTGCTTGGATGAGAGAATGATTTTTGTGTTTTGATGAAAATGATTTGCTTGGCTTGGTTGGTTTGATTTTGTTTTTTTAGTAAATTACCTAGTTGCCCTTGATTTTGTGTGGTTAAAAAGCCACCACATCTCCTTCCTTCCCATGTCATGCCTATGTCATGCTGTGATGTCATCCTTCCCTCTTTGTCCTCCTCTCATTGGTTGGGTGACATCACTCTCTCTCTAATCCCCTTTGATTAACTTCCTAATTGTTTGCCTAATGACCGCTGATCTGCTATACGGTTCGCTTAACTTTCATTTTCGTTTATCGTTTGAAGGATCATACCCGGGATCTTATTACTTAGGTTCCCTTAACCTTTCTCAATACATTATATTCCTTTTTATGATCCTCTATTATAATCCTTTAATTTAAATCCTTTTTATCCTGCTACCTTATACTCAATTCTTTCCGTATCTAGTGGATTTCCGGGAAAACCAAAGTGTTCGGAAATTGGATTCTGACGATCTTTACATACACTCATATACCATATAGAGTACTAATAAAATCTCAGAATATCCATAATAGAACCCCTACATAGTGTGGCATGAAAAGTTTTCTCATTCAGCAAAAACACTATTCACAAGGGTTACAAAAAGTTGAAAATTTTGGGGGTTATTACAGTCTCCCCTCCTTAAAAGGATTCCGTCCCGGAATCAAACAGAAAACGAATGGGGGTACTTTTCTAGCATTGTGCTCTCTAGTTCCCAAGTTGATTCTTCCACATTATGATTCTGCCATAGTACTCTGACTAGCTTGATTACTTTATTCCGAAGCACCTGCTCCTTCTTATCTATAATCCTTACTGGCTTCTCCACGTAAGTTAGATCTGGCTGCATATCCACCTGCTCGTACTCCACTATGTGTCTGGCATCCCGATGATACTTCCTTAGCATTGACACATGGAACACATTATGAACTTATTGCAAATTAGGGGGTAAGGCTAGCTTGTAAGCTAACTTTCCAATCCGTCTTAATATCTCAAAAGGTCCAATGTATCTTGGGCTTAGTTTTCCTTTCCTTCCGAACCTCATTCCCTTCCAAGGGGATACCTTTAGCAGTACTAAGTCCCCGACTTCATATTCCTTGTCCTTTTGGGCTAGGTCTGCATATTTCTTCTGTCTGTCTTGGGCTGCTACAAGCCGTCCTCTGATGAGATCCACTATATCTTTGGTCCTTTGGACCACTTCGGGTCCGAGCATCTTCCGCTCTCCTACTTCATCCCAGTATAAGGGAGATCGACACCTTCTTCCGTACAGGGCCTCATAAGACGGCATTCCGATGCTAGCATGAAAGCTATTGTTATAAGAAAACTCGATCAACGACAAGTGATCATCCCAACTCCCTTTAAAGTTTATTGCACAGACTCTCAACATATCCTCTAGTGTCTGGATGGTTCTTTCACTCTGCCCATCCGTCTGGGGATGGTACGCGGTACTCATATTTAACTTGGTCCCCGCACATTCCTGAAAGCTCCTCCAAAATCTGGAGTTGAACCTGGGGTCTCGGTCTGAGATAATGGATGCTGGGACTCCATGTCACGTTACTATTTCCTTAAGGTAAATGTCCACCAGTCTATCGACTGTGTATCTCTCATTGATAGGAATGAAATGAGTTGACTTTATCAGTCGGTCTATAATTACCCAAATGGCGTCGTGTTTGGATTTCGTCCTTGGCAAGCCTACAACAAAATCCATCGCTATCTGTTCCTATTTCCATTCGGGAATCTCCAGGGGTCGTAAGAGTCCACTGGGTCTCTGGTGCTCTGCTTTTACCCTTTGGCAAGTCAAACATTTGTTTACCCATTCTGCTACGTCCCTCTTCATGTTGGGCCACCAGTAATACTCCTTCAAATCCCTATACATCTTGGTACTTCCCGGGTGAATGGAATACCTTGAACTATGGCTTTCATCCAAAATCTCATCTTTAAGTTCTTGAACATTCGGAACCCAAATCCGGTAGGAGTACCTCATTATCCCTTTATCATCTTTCTCAGTATGGATCTCCTCTCCAGTCATTGACTCTCTGCCTTCATTCATTATTTTCTCTTGGCACAATCTGATCTTTTCCAATAACTCTGGCTGCATTGAGATCTCAAAAAGCTTTTCAGTTCCGGTTTCGGTTACCTTTACTTCTATTTCCATTCTCTCAAAATCCCTTATCAATTCTTCTGAAGTCGTTATCATTCTGAGTCTTTCCTTTCTACTAAGGGCATCAGCCACCACATTGGCTTTCCCTGGATGATAGAGAATCTCACAATCATAGTCCTTGATTAGTTCTAACCATCTCCTCTGGCGCATATTGAGCTCTTTCTGCATAAATATGTACTTGAGGCTTTTATGGTCTGTGAAAATCTCGCACTTCTCTCCATACAAGTAGTGCCTCCAAATTTTTAAGGCAAATACTATTGCCGCGAGCTCAAGGTCATGAGTAGGATATCTAACCTCGTATTCCTTCAATTGTCTCGACGCATACGCAATCACTTTACCGTGCTGCATAAGCACACATCCTAATCCTTTGTGCGACGCGTCACTATATATCACAAAATCTCCTTTTCCATCCGGCAATGCCAACACCGGAGCCGTTATCAACCTTTTCTTTAATTCCTGAAAACTGTTCTCGCATTTCTCCATCCATCCAAACTTCTCTGTCTTACAAGTAAGTCGGGTCAAAGGGGCTGCGATCTTCGCAAAGTCCTGTACAAATCTACGGTAGTAGCCGGCCAATCCTATGAAACTCCTTACCTCTGTGGGTATGGTTGGCCTTTCCCAATTTGAGACCGCCTCTATCTTGGAGGGGTCGACCAATACTCCTTCTTTATTGATCGCATGTCCTAAAAACTGTACTTCATTCCGCCAGAATTCACACTTCGAGAATATGGCATACAACTGCTCCTCTCTGAGTATTCCTAGAGCTATCCTCAAATGCTCTGCATGTTCTGCCTCAGTTCTTGAGTAGATCAAAATATCATCAATAAAAACTATCACACATTTGTCCAAGTACTTCTTAAATACTCTATTCATTAAATCCATGAAAGCCGCTGGGGCGTTGGTTAATCCAAAGGACATTACCAAGAACTCATAATGCCCATACCTGGTACGGAACGCTGTCTTGGAAATATCTTCGGGTTTAATCTTTAGTTGGTGATATCCAGTTCTCAGGTCGATCTTGGAAAAATAAACAGCATCCTTTAGCTGGTCGAACAGATCGTCTATTCTAGGTAATGGGTACCTGTTCTTTATGGTTAGCTTGTTCAACTCTCGATAGTCTATGCACAGCCTCATGCTCCCATCTTTCTTCTTAACAAATAAAACTGGTGCTCCCCATGGAGACACACTGGGTCTTATCATACCCTTATCCAAGAGTTCCTGCAATTGGATAGCTAATTCCTTCATTTCTAACGGGGCTACCCGGTAAGGTGCTTTTGAAACTGGCGCCGTCCCTGGGGCCAACTCAATAGCGAATTCAATCACTCTATCGGGTGGTAATCCCGGAAGGTCTTGTGGGAATACATCTTCAAATTCGTTGACTACTGGAATATCTTGTAAGTTAGGCACCTCCTTCTGCGTGTCCACCACATAGGCTAGGTAGGCCTCATTTCCTTTTTGTAACATCCTTTTGGCCTGGGCCATAGTCAAAAATTTCTGCGTCTGCCTCTTTCCTCTAAATACAACTTCTTTCTTCCCTGGGATATTTAGCTTAACTTTCTTCCCTTTACAGTCTATCTGAGCATCATTGCTAGATAGCCAGTCCATTCCCAAAATT